>NC_079430.1:18066594-18069094 GCF_026213295.1 Gadus chalcogrammus
CGCGAACCCCGCCCACCCCGAGCCCCCCTCTCAAGGCTGGGAGTTTGGGGCCCGTCTGTCCAGCGACGACAACGAGGAGGACGACGGCCGGGGGCCCGTCGAGAGCCCCGACCTCGACAGGCCCTCGTGTCCCTACTACTCCGCCCGCCACCCGAGACCTCTGGCGGTAGGTGGAGGGCCCCCCCTGGTGGGGTCGCCACATCTCGGCCCCCGAAACGAAACACAAATTTGAAATTTGAAATTTGAAATTCAGAATTTTGCGTCCTCGTCATGTGATCCGATTTCACTCATTCATTCATTTGCGTGTCTTGTCTGTGCTTATTAGCATCTATCCAAATTCACTAGCTATCTTTAAGCAACAACTGATGTTGTGACTAGTGGTTTTGTAACCTTAGCATAACTTCACACACTTTTTGTGAGGTAATCCTAACCCTCTTTGTGGGGACCTCCCTCAAGTCCCCACAAAGGACCTCACAAAGAGTGTGTGGAGTTACGCTAAGGTGAATTGAAGCAACGACTGTTTTGTTGTGTTTCTGTGGCACATTCATGTGGCACTTCAGGTGGTTCTTTAAATGCGTCTGCCTTTTCAGCGTGCCATTGTGTTTGTTTCTGTTTGGCGTATCTTGTCCTTTGACACATGGTGTCTGAGTCACTGAGGCACTGGAGTTGATGGATTTATTACCACATTCCAGTGGATGCAAGTTAGACTGTGGGAATTATCAAATCAGACACGCTCCGTGGTGGAGTGTGCGATGCTCTTCATTATGAATGGACGGCATTGGGCCTTATTTACCAGAGCTCTATATTGATACTGCCGCTATCGATTACCCATGCTGCCCCTGGTTTTCTCCTCATCGCTCTCGCTCTCCCGCTCTCTCTCTCTCTCTCTCTCTCTCTCTCTCTCTCTCTCTCTCTCTCTCTCCACCTCTCTCTCTCCCTCCACCTCTCTCTCTCTCTCCACCTCTCTCTCTCTCTCTCTCTCTCTCTCTCTCTCTCTCTCTCTCTCTCTCTCCCTCTCACCACTCCTCTCTCTCTCTCTCTCTCTCTCTCTCTCTCTCTCTCTCTCTCTCTCTCTCTCTCTCTCTCTCTCTTTCTCTCTCTCTCTCTCTCTCTCTCTCTCTCTCTCTCTCACCACTCCTCTCTCTCTCTCCCTCTCTCTCACCACTCCTCTCTCTCACCACTCCTCTCTCTCTCTCTCCCTCTCTCTCTCACCCCCCCTCCCTCCCCCCCTCAGTGCTGCCGGTTCGGCAGCAGGCCCGTGGGTCGAGGCCACTTCGTGTTCGACCGCCGCTGGGACCGCGTGCGCCGGGCGCTCCACACCGCGGTGGAGAGACACCTCAGCACGCACATGTGGAGGTGAGTGTGTGTGTGTCATTATGTGTGTGCTTGTGTCATTATTTCTGTTTGTGTGTGTGTGTGTGTGTTTGAAGGTATGTTTGTGTGTGCCTGTGCGTGTGTGATTATGTCCATGTGTGTGTTTTTAGGAATGTGTATTTGTGTGTGTCCTTATGTGTGTGTGTATGTGTGTGTGTGTGTGTGATTGTAGCTGTGTGTGTGTCCTTATGTGTGTTTGTGTGGAGATAGCCTGGGCCATAGAGTGTGAAAGTGGTTGATGTCTCGTCCTCTTCGCTCATCCTTCAGTGTGATTCACCGTGAAGTGAATCTAGCTTCAACCCAATTCATAGTTTCCATGTCACACTGCTGTGTAAAGTGCAGACCCGTAGTGACTGGCTTTATTAGCGGACACAAATTAAAGGCCCCATGACATTCCGCCAGGTGTGCGTTGATTGTGCGACGTTTGCTGCAGTCCACTGGGTAGGCTGGTAGACTGATCTATCCAGCACACATCTAGGTGGACACGCTCACCTGTGATGTCATAAGGGGCAGATTTCCGAAACGGCTTGTAGCGGCTCATCACACCACACCTGGTGGCATGTCATGGGACCTTTAACTATTTTCAGAAGCAATTTCCAATAGAAATTTCCTATTGGTCTTTTCCAAATTCCAATTGGAAAAGACTTTCTAAAATCTTATTTCCGTAACTTTAACCATGAACCATCTTGCTGTTCCTGCTCCACGCTAATTTACGTGATTATTAAGGCTGTTTAGCTGTCCTGGCTCCACAATGATGGAACGAGCTTCCCACTGACCTCAGCACAGCTGAAACCCTACAGGACATCACACACTGTGCGTGTCTTCCCCTGCAGACTGAAAACCTGTCTTTTCAGACTGCAGTTAAGCCCCCTGCCCAAAAATTGTTGTAGCTCTTGTTTCTATTTACATTTACATTAAGGGCATTTATCAGACGCTTTAATCCAAAGCGACATACAATAAGATCCGTGTATGGTTCGTTCTTTGAATATTCCGATTTAAAACAAAATCAGAAAAACCAAATAACAGAGTCGGTTTTTGGTTTTTCTGATTTGGTTTTGAAACGGAAAAAGGGCAAAAGGAATAAACAAATAAACGGCATTTTTCAGTTTTTTAAATCAAAACGGGA
>NC_079430.1:18074094-18122653 GCF_026213295.1 Gadus chalcogrammus
CCAGAACACGAGTACATTTCTTTCTGGCGATAATAAACTTCTTACCCTAAAGAAAAAGGGAAAATATCCAAGAGCATTTGTTGCTAATCCAAGAGAAGTATAGTTTTGTATTCTGGAATATCTGTTCCTCAAAGACCAGTCATGGATTTTTTGATATATGTTTCCTGGTTCCTGTTTTTCGGAGGTCAGGTGACCTGGATGGAACTCTGTGGTCTGTTTTGGAAGGGGGGGCGGTTGACAGGAAGTCATACACTTACTTCCTCCTTCCTTTCCTCATGGATTCCCTCGGACAAGTACACACAGTTCACAGCTGTACCGAACGTCAAGACAAAGGATTGACTATTGGTTTTGTGTTCTTTATATTTTTTTATTTTTGAGAACTTTTATTCTATTTGTGTGTTCCGGCGTCTGCTTGTGTGCGTGTTTGAATGTTTCAAGGAACACACAAACTCTGTCGTTGTGTCTTTGGACTCAATGGATTCGCAGTTGTGAATCTGGATGTTCGGCTTGTTAATATCTAATTCATGGAATTCGTTTATTATTCATTTGAGAGCAACAAAATAGGATTTAACGATACAGTTTATGCAACAAAAACAAAAAGCATTTGAGAATCAAAAGTGTTACAAGAGTTGATATTGTAAAAAGAAATTGTACATATCTTGTATTCTATTTTATTTTTATTTATTGTTAATTATTTTTCCCTGAGTGTGAAACAGGAAAAAAGTCGTAAGATTGGTTTTATTCCTACGTTTCAACGATTCTGCTTGCAATTAACTCTCAGTCTCGGGGAAGGTGTTGTTTTATAAGGGAGTGTTTTTAAAGAACGTCCGCCATTGCCAACAGCCTATAAAGTTTATGGTTACGACTGTGCTGCGCCCCCTTAATTCCTGCTGTTTCGCCGCGCTAGGCTACTGTTTAGCACTGTTCATAAAACACAACGCTGTTGATGGGTTATACCTCGGTTAGAAATTGTAACCGGCTGCCGAGCGAGTCCTCTGGCACATGGTCAGGAGTAGTTACTGCCTTCCGAAGTGGCTGCATAGCGAGAACTTTAAAGGTGACGTGTTGATCCACCAGGTGTGAGGGTGTACACAAGCCCTGTAAATCTGCCTCTTTTGACATCACAAGTGGGCGTGTCCACCTAGATCTGTGCTGGATAGATGAGCAACGTTTGCTAGAATCCACTGGGAAGGCTGGCGGACTGATCTATCCAGCACAGATCTAGGTGGACACGCCCACTTGTGATGTCAGAAAAGGCCGATTTTCAAAACGGCCTGTAAGGGCTTATCACACTCACCCCAGGGCGCTGATAATGGCGCACTACGACGTCACTCCCTGTCTGTTTGTAAACACTGCTCACTGTGAGAGAGAGCCCTAGTGGATGAGATATATCTGCTAGCAACACTGTGGTCCTAACCTATCCCTGAGCCAAACCCTCTTGGTAATCAACAACAGAAGTTGGTTTAGATTGTCTGAGCATCCTTTAACCACTATACCAGTGACTTCCAACCGGTACTGTTAAGTCTTTTAGCAGACCCTTAAATCCAAAGCGACTTTCAGTGAATTCCGTATACAAGTCAATCAGCAGCAGGTATAAGGGTTAAGGTTAACTTAAGGTTTATCTCAAGGATGCCTACAGAAAGGGTCCCAAATACCCGAATAGAATTGTGTCTTTTTGCTGGCCAAAGTGGAAGAATCGATCAATTGTTTTCATATTTAACCCTGAAATCGATCAGCCATAGGCTGGAGGCAGGCGTTTATTGTGGACCCTGCCTTGAGCTGGAGAGCGGACATTGTGGGTTTGACCCCAGAACTGCCTAACCACTGACTAGACTATGAGACTGTGACTGTATTGGTACCAGGATGCCTGCAGCGTCTAAACACCCTGTGATGGCTCCTCAGTGCTTTGTCGTGACAATCCGCCCCTAAACCTTATCCTGCTTATGTGTGTGGGGACATTAAGAATAGAAAATAATAGATTTCAGTGAGTCCGCTATCCGATGGGTTTGTGTTTTTCCTTCATTGTGGAGGCTTGTTATCAGGCGGTGATCAATTGGTTTATAGAAATTGACTATTTTTTTTTTTGTGAAAGAGTTACTGGCTGAAAACATAGACCTCCACACATTCCCCCCAAGGTTTCTTCCTCTGTCTAAAAAAAATTGATATTTTTCTACATAAGTCTTTCTATCTTCCATCTCTTTGCTCGCTTGCGTAACGTATGTAATATGTCAACGATGTTTACCTGAAATGTTTTCAAAATGGCTCTGATTATTATTTCTTTTTTTTTTTGGACACTCTATGCATCAAGTCTTTCCCCTGGATGTTTCAGATGCTCGTCTGCATTATCTTCCCCCCCCATCAGCACTTTGAGCCCCAACCTGTGCTGTGGTCTTCAGTGAAGGTTCCTCAGTCCAACGGCCTGAGCTGCTGTCCTCTCCCTGTCGCACGACGCCGTGACCCTTGTGACCGAGTTGTCCGATTCAATCCCACCACGCGTACGATGGAGTAAACGCTCCTTGCCTAAATGCCTTGCTTAACGTGTTGGCGACACGGTTCCACACAGCTGGGGGTGGGGGGGGGGGGGGGGGGGGATAGAACACGGCCTCATAGATGAAGAGTGTGTGCCTTGACTCAACAGAATAACACGACGAAGAAAGATCCAGAGATGTTGAGAAGCGTTCTTCTTTTCTTTTTTTTTATGGCACACCTTTGGAGGACAACTTTATTTAAATTCAGGCATAGATTCAAACAAGAAGGTTTGGGTAGCTCTGGAACCCATTCACCCTAGTGCAAAACAAGACAAGAGAAGCGCTCTTCTCTTCCTGTGGTTTTTGCTTCAAGAAACTCTTGCATGTGCACCAATTCAACCTGTTGGCTGCTGTGGCTCACCTTTGTCGAAGAGGAGCAGGGCTGTATCAAGACTCATCTAGAAGGGGGGGGGGGGGGGCAAGGATTTGCATTGAATAACATGGGGGGGGGGGGGCAGGCTGTGTTCAGATTGGTCCACTTGTGCACCATTTGTGACGTCAACACTGTTGTACAAAAGCCGGTTCCCTAACTAGTGAACCACTTAATACCCATAATGCACCACCAAGGAAGTGTATCCCAGGAAGCTGAGGTCTGCACTATATCCCATGATGCTTTGCATGTTTCACCGTCATCGGATTCATCCAATGGATATGACCAGCAGCACATGTTGTTTTTTTATGCAAATGAGCGGTCATAGGGTGACATTACACCTAGTCTGCCTGCTTATGCAATGCACTGTGTTTCCAGTAGTGGGCTACTGCTCGTCAAGGTGACGACGTGATCAAAAGCATTTCAAAAGGCCCCTTTTCCCAGCTATACACTGTGTCGGTTTAATATACTACACGGCCATACCTACATCCAACGGACCCATAATTAAAGTTATGAGCTAAACCTGTGTTTTTCTACTGTGATAAAGGGCTCAGGTACTTGAGGCCTTTTGCAGGTCAATATCAACAGTCAGCCTGGCCCACATTACAGCCTTCGGACTGTTGGAAGAGAATCAAATTCATTTTAGTATTTTTTTTTTGTTCATACAAATCAATCTGCAGTACTTTTGTTTTTACTTTGTGGTGGGGGTCTTGGCCGCACTTTGTCAACGTTGGTTTTTTTAATAGTATGTTGTGGCTGAAGCTAATGCGATGCTGTCGCTCCATCGACTCGTGTATTTCCAAGCCGTTGACTATTTCTGGTCTTTTGTGGCTCAAATCGGAGTAACTATTGGACACAGGTGTTCTTTATAAAGCTGTTTCCCTTGCTGTTTCCCTTTTGCACTTTGTCATAATGCCCTTTTATCTGCTGTTATTTATAATATATAAAGTATTTGAGATGTTTATAAATCTATACCTATATGAATATATTTGTAAAGATATTTTGTGTACTGCGTTAGAGATATGTGGGAGACCGCAGACCAGCAGGGGCTAATGCAGCTTTTGGTTGGGGCTCAACTAATCTGAATATTGAATGTTTCCAAACTCAACTGCCTTTTCAAGAGTTGGCTACGCTTTGATCAATTACTGTAAAATAAACAAAAAGATATGTAGGCTTGTATTGAATGATTGGAATATATCATTATTTTTTTATGGGAAGTTTGATTAAATTAGTTCAGCTCAAGTGACCAGCACAAAAACTTTTATCGGTTGATATTGCACTGCCTGAAAAAGGTACTGTATATGTACGATTTCAGGGCTTTGATTTGTTAGAAATACCATAGCGGTGATCAGCCGAAATGGGTTTTGGTTTGGAGCTGACTGCGCCTTTAATTTAGATCTACCACCACTCCCTGCTGACTTCTGACCAATCAGGGCATCTTCCTTTATTGGTTTGGAGATTCTATGTCAACGCTTAATGGTGGACAAATGTAGGAAACTAGGGAGCAGAGATGGAGAAGATGTTTTCATGGGTTTATTATCAAATTCTCACTCTCCTCAGTTCGTTTCTGCATTCCCTTCACATCTACATAGCACCTTTTTACATCTGTTTTCTATCTTTTTCACCATTTTGTGTATCAAATTTGAAGAGCATGTCTGCGCAGTAGGCCCTTGTTATTACCTTGGACGTTGAAGGTGACAATACATAAGACTTCCAATGCATAGTTTTGGCCTGTTACGAACAAGATCAAAATATTATATTATGATCAATATTAATTTTGGCTGATACTAGACTGTCGAAAGCATGGACCAATTGTCTTAAGGCAAAGAACGAGTACATCGTTGAGTCACTAATACACCATTTCTCACACATTATTCTTGAAAATAGCCTTGTATTTATCTGTGTTTATTTGCTGTTTCTTTTTATAAAGAGAACCCAGTCCCACCCCCAAATCTCCCCATTCGGAGGCAGCCTTCCTGTTTTAAAACGTCCTTTCAGGAAGCCAATGATTCCCTTCATCTTCCTCAGGCTACAGAGCTGACCTCCCATTGTGAAGGTCGACACTGAAGACCGAGAGAGAGAGAACTCCCCCTGGGGGAATTAACGAGTACTGCACATAATCAGCTAAGAGCGTTCAAAGCTCCCTCATGTGCTAGGATTGTTTAATGGTGGGTCTTTGACATACTTTTTAGTCGCGTGTCAGTATTGTGGTATGCTGTGTTTCCATATCTTACCCCCTCCTTTGACTCATTAAGTCAAGGATACAACATCCTATTTCAACCGGAGAAACAGGCAGCTGTATTCACCCTGCTGCTTAACTGGAAAACGGGTTGGCCTGGCCCCCGAAATGTAAGCAGGTGACGAAAGGTGCAAAATGTCATTTGAAATCAATTACCCCCACTGAGGCTGAGGAAGAGGAAGGTGACGGACTGTAAACGGAGATCACTCTGCGCCGCGTTTCACTCGCCCTTGACTCAACCCAGAGAGAGGCAGTGGGGGGGAGGGAGAGTGAGAGATGGCTTCACGAATGAGAGCAGGAGGAGGAAGATGACTGTATTTGTGTTTTTTCTTCTTTGTGGCCATTTTCACACACATTCATATTCAATGGCTGGGACTCTCCCCTCTCACCTGAGTTGTTCATAATTTAAGGAGTGTTTTTACTTGATTATTATTACATATTATTCTCCTTTTAGATTTAGATTATGTGGGCCCGGAGGTTTTTATTAAAAATTAATGCAAACCTTCTCAAATGCATAAGCAAACACGACTTGTTTAACCTTGTGATAATACTGTTAATATTGATATGACTATTTAGCTGTTATTTATTGATGCTTCAAGCCAAATCCATTACAGTGAATTCAGGTAGGACTATTCAATAAAGAAGCAGGTAGAGCTAGGATGTCATTTAGTTGACACTTCAGGCCAAAACAGTTAGTTAATTCAGGTAGGACTATGCCATTAAGGAGAAGGTAGGATTAGGCTGTCATTGCGAGTGATGGGATTTGTTGACTGCAAATCCGAGTCACTTATCAACTAACGGGAACTGGGAAGTAGGCCTACAGGTTTATATGGTCTATAATATAACATAAGTGTGTGTGCGTTTATTTGTGTGTGTGTATATATATATACTATATATATATGTATATATATATATATATATATATATATATATATATATATACACTGTATCTATATATATATATATATATATATATACATATATATACACTGTATATATATATATATTATTTTGTCATTAAATGGACGGAGAAACGCTACCCTAACACCTGCTCGTTAACCATTGCATCTCAATTAACTTGAGATATAAGTGCCTGCTAAATACCTTCTCCGTAAATAGTATTGTCACACAGTTCATTCATAACCATTGACCCAGGGTTTTTCACTAGTCACAGGAAGTACAGTTGGCTCCAGCCCTGGAATTGGTTGTCTGATGTCTGTCTTACACGTCCTACCTACACATCCTTCTTACACGTCCTACCTACACATCCTTATACGTCCTACCTACACATCCTTACACGTCTTACCTACACGTCCTTCTTACACATCCTTCTTACACGTCCTACCTACACATCCTTCTTACACGTCCTACCTACACATCCTTCTTACACGTCCTACCTACACATCCTTCTTACACGTCCTCCTTCCCAGCCTTCTTACACGTCCTACCTACACATCCTTCTTATACGTCCTACCTACACGTCCTTCTTACACGTCCTACCTACACATCCTTCTTACACGTCCTACCTACACATCCTTCTTAAACGTCTACCTACGCATCCTTCTTACAAGTCCTACCTACACATCCTTCTTACACGTCCTACCTACACATCCTTCTTATACGTCCTACCTACACGTCCTTCTTATACGTCCTACCTACACATCCTTCTTACACGTCCTACCTACACGTCCTTCTTACACGTCCTACCTACACATCCATCTTACACGTCATACCTACACATCTTTCTTAAACGTATACCTACGCATCCTTCTTACAAGTCCTACCTACACATCCTTCTTACACGTCCTACCTACACATCCTTCTTACACGTCCTACCTACACATCCTTACACGTCCTACCTACACATCCTTCTTAAACGTCTACCTACGTATCCTTCTTACAAGTCCTACCTACACATCCTTCTTATACGTCCTACCTACACATCCTTCTTATACGTCCTACCTACACCTCCTTCTTACACGTCCTACCTACACATCCGTCTTACACGTCCTACCTACACGTCCTTCTTACAAGTCCTACCTACACATCCTTCTTACACGTCCTACCTACACCTCCTTCTTACACGTCCTACCTACACCTCCTTCTTACACGTCCTACCTACACATCCGTCTTACACGTCCTACCTACACATCCTTCTTACACGTCCTATCTCCACATCCTGGTCTAACGTGTTGTCACTTTTCACTGGTTTCTTCTAAGCTGTGTGACCAAAATAGACAGGAACACCCTGTCTCCACGTAAAGGTTAACACACTACCTACGCTTGTTAAATGCACAAACCAAAATGGCCCAGCCCCCTTCATGACATTTAGCCTATCTGAATTCACTGGGAGTCACTTCGGATATAATGGCTGAATAAGTGAGTAATGTGGCATTCCTTCAGTGGTTTGTGGTGATGCAGTGGTAGTGCAAGGTGCTTTTCATTCAGGTAAGCAAGAATAAGCATCGTAACACGTTTCTCTTCCAAACACACCACGATAGATAAGTGACCACAGGAGTCTCAAACAACACCTCACATTTTGGCATTAATTTTACCGTATGCTCTTCTCTTATTTTATATTCCAAGAGGATTGATGGACACACACATTGAATTTGTCATTCTGGGTCTGCCCCACCAGGTGCCACTTATTGGCATCATGTGATGTGAGGATACACCTTGTTCCAGAACCTGACTCAGCGATAACTACACTGACTCCGATTGGTCTATTAGTCAGCGGAAGTCCCCTTGAGCAGCCATTTATTGAAATCCTGATGGAATATGAAGTTGAAAATTTGTATTTTGTGATACCTTGGCAATTTAAGTAAAAGAACATTTACGAAGCACATATATTTGTTCAAAAAGGTACATAAAGGATATTTTTAGGCTTTTTAATGTCGTGAACAAGTAAAAGTGGCCACATATTGTTTTAAAAGGCCTTGAAATGTTACATTTTAATGGGTGAGTCAGATTGTTACATTGTTGATTAAATGGGAGCTATTGCCGCATCCATGACATGGTTCTGTGATGGCAAAAGCTTTGCCTTTCTATTCGGCACCTCTTGCACTCCTAACCCAGCCTTGGTTGGTTCCTTCTCATGGTTTCTTCCCTCTGGGATTTGGGGGAGTTTTTTTCCTTGCCCTTTTCAGAGCTTAGGCTGAGGGGGTGAGGGGTGAGGGGTGAAGGTGGGGTAGGCCTGTGAGGCCTTTGAGACTGTATCTGTTATTAACGGCTATACAAATAACATTGACGTGAAATTCATCAAAGGCTACCTGGCAATAATGTTTAACAACACAGATTTGTTTTTTGCATCCTGTAAAGTTTCTTTTAACAAATCACAAGATGCAAATGGACACTGGTTTACCTCAGGAATATTATTTTGATCAGTGATCGTAAACTGATGTAGCCCCTGGACCTACTTGTGTCCCTGGACCCACTTGTGTCACTAGTCCACAACCAAAATATGATTAATGTATATACCAAAAATACAGTTAACCACAATTCCTTAATTTACAGTTAAAACACATTTAGCAAACATTTTTCTAAACTCAATGATAAGTAAGCCATTGAAACCTTGTGCCTAATATTGTGGTTACACAAGATTAAACATCAGAAATTGAGAATCACTGATTTATTCATTTATTTAAAAAGGACAATGGACGGTTAGAAACAGTCCCAGAATAAACTAGAAAGACACAATTCCTCTGCAGTCCAATATGGTATTTACGATTATTCTGAGAACCTACTGTAGTCAAAACAGGTTGAATCAGGTCTGAATTTAAACTTTATAAACAGTTAGAACACACTTCCCAATACACCTACACTTTGACGAAAAATATGTGAGATGGAGTGATATTGACCCCATGGTCACACAGCATAGAGCAGTGAAAACAATAATTCATAGTCAAGTAATGTGGTTTGATTCCCAGCCAAAATTTGCCAGGTTCAAACTTCTGTCAACAGTCTGACTGTTGGCATCTTTGAGCATGATGTCAAACCCCTACCTTCTCATTCAGGACAAGAAAAATCACTTTGATTAACTTTAACATGCTGGTACAAAATGGTCCAATCTTAATGTGGAACCAAAGTCAAATTAGCCTTTAAAAACAAACCGTTATTTTATAAACCATTAAACATTATGGCTTAATGAGACAATTTATAGCTTTAAAGGATTAACACTGTGTGATAATCCAATACAAATATATAGATGACAATAAGTTAATTGTTACTAAAAAAAAGGTATAGCTTAAGAATTAATTAAATTCAATCGTTTCTAAATCAAACCATCCAAACATATCACTGGCTACTGTGATGAATGCATTTTGAATGTTATTGAAAAGATAACAGCTCAACAGTTCAATGCTGCTATACGTCGATGAATGCAGAGTTCCAGCCCAGCCAACAGCATTCTTATGATAATGGTATAATGCCGGTGGTTTAGTTAATTGTGTTAAGGCAAAAGCAGTGGGCACCTATTGTCAAGCACTCTCCTGGGCCCAAAAGAAAGGGCTGGATTATTGGGCTATACAACTATTTATGGGACCAGTTTCAAAACACATAGGCTATATTTGCCTTTGAAACAAAAAACACACCCTATATCCTGATATCCACAGTTATGTCGGTTTCCTGTGAATGATATAGACTATGTGAATAGTTGGATAATTTACATTAATTTTAAGAAAAATCCACACACACACACACACACACACACACACACACACACACACACACACACACACACACACACACACACACACACACACACACACACACACACACACACACACACACACACACACACACTTGGATTTGGAGAAATAGCCTGCTTTAATATGTTGTTTTTGCTGGCTTATATGTATAGCACCATCAATCGAATTGTTACTGGGCGGGAAAGGCCAGTCATTTTGGCCCTGATCAGTGTCTTCCCCAATCCAAAACATCAACCACCTAATTCAGTTACTTCATTCCACCGACAGCTAAAATATAGGCTAACAACAGATAAATACACTATATTTTAAATATTAGTCTATCGCCCATCAGGGCCTGTGTGTACGATTACAGAAATGTAATCTTAACAACAAGTAGGCCTATAGATGAACCATGCTTTCCCCTCATTGTCACTTGTTTGAAAGTTTACTTGGCTAACTACAGCGAAGCAATACCTTCCAAACTGTATCGCATTTAGAAGCCTAAGCTAAACATTCCGGGGGAAATAATGTAACACAATATGTTTAGAAACTAAGGGACTAGCTAGCTAGCTAACAGTTAAACCTTTCTGCTGCCCGTTATCCCAACGGTCCCAGCAAGATACCTCCTCTAGTCTAGTGGACGGTATGGGAAACGATAGTATTACTATTGTATTATGATACTATAGTATATTTTATTGGGAGTATTAGCTTAGTGTTGTTCTAATAACGTAGGCGTGTCTGTGTGCTTTTATCAGGGAGGAACCGTGTCCTTGTGCTGAAGGGGAACCTGGGCGAGGAGAGGGGAGATGAACCTCCGGGGCACGAGGCTCACGGATCTAAAGTAACGCGATGCTTAATGTTCGGGAGAATACTGAAAAAGTAGTCCGTCGAACTCCAGACAACTCAAACACCAACTTTAGTTGTTACTGAATTATAGTTTAAAATGAATAGGGTTTTTAAAAAAACCTTTGTCAATGGCCTTAATGGTGGCATCAGTTGAAAAGAACTGCGATAGTACAATAAAAGCAAAAGAACAGACTGCAGATACGTCCATGTTAACGTAAAAATCGGTCATTAAATGCCTAAAGCCATCCAAACGACTGCCCTATTATATTACTCTACTAGTTTGGTCCCTGCATACTTTAATGTGTAGCTTATCTAGGTTATAATATAAAATATGTATACTATGCCATATAAATATTATTCCACCCCTGACTATTCAGTGAACACGAAATCGGGAACACGAAAGGGTGATAAGTTGAAAAGTTGCGCCAACGTCGTGTATTTTTTATTGAACCGGCGGAGCCCGTGTCCGCGTGCGCGTCACCGGGGCCCGCTGCTGCACATGGGAAGCAGAAGTGGCACTCTCGCGCACAGTAGCGCCATAGCAACGAAGTTGTGGCTGCACCTGCGCGCGAGGAGAGACAGAGAGTAAACTCGCGCCACCGCCGCCAGTGATTAGTCAGCGGAAGCCTCCGTCTCGCGGCTCTGCTGTTAAACACGCTGTGGCCGGCAGGCGATGGAGGGCAGCCTGGTGCTTTCCAACAGGTAGCACAATAGGCTGTATAGTGTGATATATATTCGAGCTGAATTGATGTGTAACTCCTTTTTTTTTTTTGGGTGTTTTATCAAAGCTATGCAGTTTGACCTATGCATCTAACTGAACCTGCGTCCAACTAACCGAATGCCATTTCAGCATATTTTATTATGGATACATTTAATTATTAATTTATTTGTTTGTTGGTTCAATCCGAATACGTTTGGCATGTAAGTAACTAACTTTCAGAAGCATGTCTCAATATATTTAATTAGTAGCACTAGTAAGTTGAAGTAGCAAGGCTGCTAGGTTATATTAAAAGTTGCAATGTTGCGGATGAATTATGTTTACATAATTTGCACGAAGCATAATCGTTTACCAATCGTTTCATACACAGGGCATTTATATAGGCTACACAAGATTTGGCTAAAAAACGCAGGCTTTCTATTATGAACCGACTGGCGTAACAATGTTCGCTGGACTGAATATTCCCAAATCAATAGAAGTGCATTAAAGTAGATCAGGCACACGCCACTCATTCACGCATTTATACTGATTAATTGGATAATCCATGGAGGAGGAGATCAATCAACGAGTAGCCATGGCAACCCTTAATTTATTTGGCGTTGCTCGTCACCAACCTTTATTCTAAAAACAATCCATAGCCTACTCCAAAAAAACATTTGCGCATTTATATCCAAATACTAAACATTTAAACACTCGTTTCGGGGTGACAGTGGGAAGCCCTTGCGCACTGGTGAACCACAAACCGGGGACCCAGTCCACTCAAACTCCTCACCACTTAGTTTGTCCCGGTCAAACATTTCCCCTTTTTTTTTTTACCCCAGACAATCACAAATTCAAAGACGCCATTTCCCGACTAAGAGGTGTCCGCTTCACTTTCCTCGCAAAAGCGATATTTTTTTTGTTTTGGGGGGTCCATTGAGAGACACAAAAAAGGGGGCAGCTGCTCAGAGGAACTTGTGAAGAGCCATCGGCGCGACCCGGCGTAATAAACAAACCTCCGGCAGCGCGAAGCTCCAGCAGCTCGGCCACAGCCAGAGACGGACGCGGACCCCGAGAAGGTGGCACGCACACGGCTAACGCAGTCACAAACCACCACTCGAAACGGCCTTTCCCGCCCGCGGAACCGGCAAATACCCAGGTAAGAACTATTCTGGAAACCTTTTGCTTCATATTGGCTCTTCATTTGAGCGATACGAGTGCGGGGTAGAGGTTTAAACCCGCTGGCGCCGCCGTCTTCCCGGACCGAACGCGGTTGTTTTGTGCAGAAAATGGCGTCATCGCCCTCTTGTTCTGCCCGGACTAGGAGGGAGAGAGCGACGGTTTCAGCGGCTCGTAGCGGCTCCCCTCGGCGGTTTTCGCGACGGGGGGCTACAACTAAATGTGTTCGTTACTGCCTCACAGTTCAAATAGTATCCGGGCCGACATTTTTAGTCGATAGGTGGACGCGCAAAAATGGAAGGAGTCGCCAGAGTCCTGTGCGCCAAGCGGCTTCGTTTTGGAAAAGGTGCCACACCGCCGCAAAGCGCAGCGCCCCACAGATACGCTTATACCGCTCCGGAAAGGTCTTGAACGGTCCGTATATTTCCGATAGATTCAGTAATATGGTGGGGAAGGCGTTGGACGTGGTCGTGACAGTGTCGCCTGCAGTCTTTGTGTGTGTTTAATTCGGGTTATCTCGTTTTTACGCCGCACTCCCCACGCCATGCTGCTACCCTTCCGAAGGGGCCTCCGTGTACGGGTTTGAAAGGTGCATTCTGTACCCAGTTTGTTCTTTTTAATCAAGTTAAGCTCCTTTAATCGTCTAAACTATCGGCCTTTAGACTGACAACATCACCGTGCAAATGGGAGATTTTCGTGGTGGGGGGGATGATGGGATAATGGGGGCGATGCGAATCGTGCCATGAGCACTAACGAACGGTACCAGCTCTGCGCCGTGGCTGCCTCGTTGGCCAAAGCAGGGCAGCCCGAAAAAAACAGTGTGTCGGGGCGAAATCACGTAGTTAGCATCAAACTGGGGACGACCAGGGCTGCACATCGCTACTGCTTTGCGCCGAGCCTGATGGTGGCAGCTGCTCACTCCGTCGCGATAGGTTGTGTTTTTTTGTGTGCAAAAGGCGAACCCTTTTGTAAATAGTTGGGGACTCTAAGGTGCAACAAAAAGGCTCAACACAATACTATTCACGCGGGGTCCTTTCATCCCCCGGCCTGCCTGTGAGTGGATGCATGCAGTCCCAAGTTCCACTCCGGCTGCCCCTACTGTCTTTCACCGTCATCTGCGTGCATGCGTCCTAGCAGGACGTAGCCAAGCTGCACTAGCCTCCTCCACCACCACCACCAGACAGAGCGAGGAGGCCACTCGGGCTTCCCATATGTCCTGCGTAGTTCCTCCTCGAACCAAAAACTCGAGGTCTGATTTGAGGCCCCGGCACGTTGCGATATCCCCACCCCCCACCCCACCCCACACCACACACACACACTCCCACCCACCACCACGTCGAAACCACCCGGATGCGTGTGCACTGTGCACGGGATGACTCCTTTTCGCACCGTTTGATCAAGTTCCAGACCAACACTTATGCAACCGAGAGCCTCGCCGATCCGGGATCGAACTGCCTCGTTCTCGACCGCCCCATCATCGGTCCTCTGTTTCGCTGCCCTACCGCGATCCAAGTGGACATTTTGGTGTTCGCGTTTCGGAATCGGGACTAGTCGCGAATTAGAAAGCTGTCATTCGATAATCAAACGGTGCCGTTTGCGTCACCGCCTGCGGCCCGCGCTGCACGCCCATGGGGGGCGATGGAGTTGCAAAGTAAGGGCTGTGGTGGGGGTGGTGGTGGTAGTGGTCCGTGCTAACGCTACACCCCGCTGATGACAAGGAACCGACGGATACCCGGTTGCTCTGAGGGGGACAGCGTTCGCCGTGCGCTCTGCTATGTCCAAACGGTGTAGCGATCATGTGGAGGTTTACGAGAGGGATCGCTCGATCCTTCTCCGGGATCATAATTGTTGTGGAGGCACCGTGCAGATGCTCATCGTTCGTGGCTGGAGAAGTGGATCGCCTAGATATTTGATGGATCAGCGATCTCTGCTCGCCCTGTGGTGCTTCCTCTGTGTTGCTAGTGCGTGCATGAGGGCTATTATTGTGTGACAGATGGCTCGGTGATGTATTTCGGTCATGCGGGACGAACGCACCGACTCGATGTGGATAGGACTGTAGACCCTGCGTGAACGGTGCACTAGGTGATGAAACGTGGAGCGTAATCCGCGGTTCCCATATGCGTTTTCGCTGGCCACAGTGCGCCACGCGTGTCTGGTTTAGAATTTAACTGGGCGTATTATCATCTGGGTGCTGCTCTAACGCTGCGCCTTTTGGGCAGTGCGCGTGGGTCCCCTGCTCCCCGTTACTGTTCCAAGTTGTGTGTGTGGACACACATTCTGTGTGTGGAGAGTGGGTGTGAATGTGTGGTAATGTATTGATATCACGTGTTTCCCTGGCCCCGTTACTGGTTGAGGCACCCTGACCCTTGTTTTGTCTTTGTAATGTGGTGTCAAACTTGCAGTTTTTATTCATGTGTTTTTTTTATTAAGCTTCACATATAAGGTGGAGCTGAGGGCATCACAATATGTGAACACCTTTTAAAATAAACCTTAAACCATACCTGCTTAGTTCAGTATTCCCCTAATTCAATTTATTCATTTATTTTTGTATATTTTCATTGTATTGTTAAGCACCCTATTGCAAATTTGCTCGAAAGGCGTTATATAAATAAAGTTTGGTTCGGTAAATGTCTTTAACATGACACTAAAACACTAAGTATACAGTGGGATTTTACTGGAATTCTTTATATGTATAAAAAAAAGTCCTGGATATGGTGTGTGTGTTTGAACTGAAACCTCTCCTGCAAATAGTTGAAGTGGTGACACGTTAACTTCCTACACATGCGGCGTAAAGTAACTGAAGCCATTCATTGTAACTAGGTGCAGCAGCAGAGTTTCAGATGTCCCAGGACACCTGAGACTAGTTATCTAGCTTAGCCTGTGTTTACCAAAATTGATGATTTCCTAATTGTGGCTGACCCTTCTCCTGATCCTTGGCTCACATCCAAATCCGATGAGCACCAGAGAGAACAATACAAGGTATAAATAAGATTGTTTTCCTGTCCGATGCGGTGTAGGAGTGTTAGGTCAATAACTTGAAGTCGACCTGATGTATTTGAGGCCCCTTGAAAAGTTGTCAAACACAAATCAACTCTAGGATTTACGGTACAGTACCGTAGTGGGCAACTTCGACCCATTACTAGACCACCAGCTGTAACCACAAACTAGACCATACGGAGTATAAAAATCAGGGGATCAGGCCTGTTACGGTTCAAATAGTAGCAGTTGGTGTAAGGCCTGTGTGTTATGTGCACACACGGCCGCACTGGCTGCCTTATAGCGGCGATAGATCTAGCTTGTGTGTGTGTGTGTGTGTATATTTGTTATTTTTGGTTTTGCAAGAATCAGGCTTATAAAGATCCGAGTTAAGCCTCTCTTTATTAGGACAGATGGCAAAACCTTCCCAGCGCCAGCCTGTCAATATCGCGCACCGTCTTCCCCCCCCCCCCCCGTCAAAACAACGTTCGATAGCGACGATTCAGCCATCTTTAAGCACGAACCGAGCCTCGACACTCACGGCACCAGTCATGCCGCTTTCACACCAAAAAGAACCGAGAGCCAGCTCCGGGCTGGTGCTAGGGCCAGTTCCAAACTGGTTCCAGCCTTACCCCAGTTAAGAACCGGTTGGTTTCACACCGGCAAGAGCCAGCCATGGAGCCGGCGTGAGCAACGTCACTGCAAACGTCTCCGCTAGTGAGCTTGGACAGAAGCATACGGCCGACATCTTTCTTTATTCTGGGTGGAAATAGTAACATAGTTACGCCATTAAATGCGTTTATGGAAACATTTTTAGCGAGAAATGTGCATTTTACTTTCATAATGTTCGCTCGGTGAATGTGAAGGATGTTTGGTTTGATAGTTATGACGAAGAGGGAACGCTCCGTTCACTTGCATGGACATGGACTCATCTGGCTGCGTTGGCGCGTTGACGCGTTGAACCACCACACAATGATCAAGCGTCAGGTTAGGCGCGCAGAAGAACCCTCGCGCCAGTTTCAAACACAACAACAACAATTTCGTCTTCGATTCAATCCGTGTATGGTTCGTTCTTTGAATATTCCGATTTAAAACAAAATCAGAAAAAACAAAAAAGAACCATACACGGATTCACGTCCATTGTTTACTTCGGTGTTTTAAAAAATGCCGGTCTTCGTTGGTCTTCCTGTTTATGAAGGTACGGATAACTCCTCCCCCTGCCCCCGGCGTAAAAGCGGTTCTAGTTCTAGCCCAGCTCTAAAGCGGGGCCAGAGTTGAACCGGTTTTTAGGGGCCGGAGCCGGTTCTTTGGCGGTGTGAAACCAAAGCCCTGGCCCTAGCTCCGAACTGGCCCGGAACCGGCCCCGATTTTGCGGCGGTGTGAAAGGGGCATCAGCCTCCCGCGTCCGTCCGTCCGGCCGGGCGGCCGGCTGCTTGCTCCACACCGCCCGGGGAAGCCGAGCGAGGGGTCCGTGCAGGGCGGCGCAACAGACCAGCCTTTGTAATGGGAACTGTTGGGGGAACGGGCTGGAACAACGAGGGTCCTCTTGAGTCCGAGAAAGGTGACCGCATTGGAGCATGTTGAGGGCCGGCAGGTTGTTGTCTCCCCCCCCGGGCGGCCGGGTGGAGGCGCTGAGACCACTTACAGGGCGCTCCTGCGGCCATTCATTCTCTCTCTCTCTCTCTCTCTCTCTCTCTCTCTCTCTCTCTCTCATCTCTCTCTCTCTCTCTCTCTCTCTCTCTCTCTCTCTCTCTCTCTCTCATCTCTCTCTCTCTCTCTCTCTCTCTCTCTCTCTCTCTCTCTCTCCTCTCTCTCTCTCTCTCTCTCTCTCTCTCTCTCTCTCTCTCTCTCTCTCTCTCTCTCTCTCTCTCTCTCTCTCTCTCTCTCAGTGTAAAGTGAATTGAACGAAAGACAGCAACGTCGCCCTATTCTATCGTAAAAAAGTTATAAAATACTAGAAACACAAACAATTCTGTCCTTTCTCGCTCTGTTTCTCTTTAACCTTTTCATCCTCTATCGCTGTTTTTGTACGTCTCCCTACATCTCCTCCCTCTGCTTAAACCTCTCTGTCTCTGTCTCTGTCTGTCTCTCTCTCTCTGTCTCTGTCTCTGTCTCTCTCCCTCTCTCTCGTTGTTCGGTCAAGCTACCGGGTTCGATCCCTGACGTCCACGGTCTACTTTGAGGGGTTATCTGAGACACCCACCTGCTCGTTAACGACCCTGACGTGTTTTTAATTAACCCCTAACGGCCAAAAAAAAGTCTCTTCACTAAACAGTACTCATAGGAGTGGTATTCTGTAACACTGTATTTGTCCCGTTAGTTCACCTATTGGATGTGGGGTAGCCTCAATTACAGTCGTAGCATGTCAGCGCAGAGGTGTACCGGCGACAATCCAGGGTTTATCTAGGTTAAGCCACAGCAGCCTAGCGCCTCTGTGTGTCCTGGAAATTGGCCGTCAAACATCTCAGATACACACACACACACACACACACACACACACACACACACACACACACACACACACACACACACACACACACACACACACACACACACACACACACACACACACACACACACACACACACAGTTTTACCCTCCTATTGATCATCACTGGGGAACACTATTCTCTGTACACACACACACACACACACACAGTTATACCCTCCTATTGATCATCACTGGGGAACACTATTCTTTCTACGCACACGCACACACACACGCACACACACACTGTTGTGATTAGCGCAAGCTATGTCCACCTGCGGCGTTGTGCCCTGGCCCTTTGAGGCGTCTTTATGGTCATACCCTCTGCGTATTCCCTGACCGAGCAACTTCTTACCGTAAGAGAGCCCCAGGCCCAGAGATTGGATTGCAAGTCATGCAGGAACAGGTGGATCTTTATAGCAGAAAGAGAGGCTTATAAACCACCGCTGTCTTCATAATAAGTATAAACGTGTGTGGCGATTACATTCAGGGGATGATGGTTTCCAGATGAAATCTGGGAAGGATCCCGGGATCCTGAGACGTTTTGTAGTCTCTGGTTGTTCTGTGGTCTTCCTTCTTCTCGTTTTTGGGTTTGTTGTGTGAGCCCCGTGTGCGTTTGGGACTACACCTCTCTATCTGTCGGCTCAGATGATATAAAGCAACATAATATCTGGATATCATGGTTAATAACTATCATGAACAAGACAGTACCCCAAGACAGTATCTCATAAATCTAGCCGGGGTAGGAGCATGTTTTTGTGGTCTGATGTGGTTTAGCACTACTGCAGGGCGTTTATATGGTAATACTGACGCTGGCTTTGGTTTAGAATCACATGGTGAGATGTTGATGAGTGCTGCTGTGTTACAATGCAAGGAAAAGTCTTAAACTACAACCAATCATCTGTTAGATGACGGTCAGGAGGACACTGTTGGGCTGAATTGGTTGAAGGTTAACCCAATAGTTTATGTATTTATTTTTGTGCATTGATGGGGGAGGGAAATCTTCTTTGGAGACAGGTTTAGGCGTTTTCTCACATAGGTGTGTTTACACAGGAAGCTAGCCTGAGCACATGGACTTGTAGATTAGAAAAGGAGCTCCCATCCTTTGAGACACTTTTAGAGCTTGCGGTAGTCACAGTTTAATTCAGGGGGGGGGGCAGCCAGGGGAGTAAACAGGGGGGCAGGACCCAGTAGTGGCTAGGTGTACTCTCCCATCCGTAACGTCCTGGGTTCAATGTCCAACGTTCACGTCCCACCCTCCCAGGCACTCTTGAGCAAGGTTCCAAACCCCTATCTGAACTTTATGTCCTCCAAAACGAAAATATCTGATTGTCCCTTTGGAAGAATGCGTCTGATACACTACTAAATAGTTAATGCAGCCTAAAAGTTAAACTGACCCACAATCACATAGATGTTAGACATTGAGGAGCTGTGACTGTGTCTGGAGAACACAGCTACAGTGGAATGAGTCATGGACGACGCCGTGGGAAAGCACAATGTTTCCCCTACTTCCCCATGTGATTACTTGAAATTAGGCCGTAGTAAATATGTGCATGCTAACAAGGACCCGCCTTCCCCTTACGAAGAACCGTGCACTATAGCATTAACTCCTCAGTCAGTCTTGCAGGCTGAGGCTCCCCCCCCCCCCCCACAGTATAACTCACAGATGTGCTGTCAAACTTGATTATGTCAGAGAGGCAAGATTGACACGAGAAACATCATCAATGTTGACTCCAATTATAAATCCATCGATTCATTACTCATCCACTCACTGATGATCCTAATGGCGTCGAGGGTTGAACGCGGCTAGAGCTGAATCTCGCATCGACGCATATCCTCCAGGCAGCTGAAGGATGCTAGTCTTGGATATATCGCCTTGCAGCCGACTGTGATACAGCTCTGCTAAACATGATAGATATCTCCACTTTACCCCCTATCCAAAAACCATTGAAGATGATTGATGAATAAAGTCGTCCATACTACTCACAAAAAACGATGGATGTTTTAGGAAAGGTGATTGATATTTCTGGCACATATTTATCCGCATACACTTTCAAACGTCTCTCAAGGGGGATTGTATTACGCTAATTGTTTAATACACAACACGTGCAATATCAGCCAATACTTAAAGGTTGGGTATGGAATTCTCTTTTTTGGCCATTTTTGCAAAATTACTTGAAATACTTATCATAACCCACTTACAGCCACTGAGTTGGAAGTACTGACATGAAAATTAAACAAGTCAATCATCTGTGAAACGGGCAGACCTCGAAAAACTCCAGCCAATGATTTCCAGAACCACCGAGTGGCATTGGACAGTAGGTACGTCAATCAAACTGTCGTACTTCACTCCCCCAACGCGCGTGACCCCTTCGTGCACGTACTCAAAGCTCGTGACCCAGAGCAAGCTTCCGTTTGTTGTTATCCTGCGGTAGCTACTGGAGCTAGTTAACTAGCTAATCCACATTTGGACCTAGCACTAGAAGACAACCCTAAACTCCAATCTGTGTTCGCGCTCGTGCATGATTGCGCGTCCATGTACTTGGAATGGGTGGAGTCAGAGTCAGTGTTGAAGGGAAGGGGGTAGGACCATTTGAGTTGTGTACTTTCAAAATCTGCTGGCGTTTCGCAAATCCCATACCCCACCTTTAATAACAATGGCGGGCTCGAGCGAGGGCAGGGCTGTGTGGGGGTCCTCACCAGGAAGGAGTTGGCATCCCATAGGAGGCGTTCTGCCCCCCCCCCCCCCCTCTCACCATAGACATACAGAGGCAGGAGAGGCAGGCTAACTGGCGTGTAGCAGCACTTGGGTTAGATGATATTGGAAGACGTTATTGGCCATCAACACTTGCAGATCAGATTATTTTGACAGAGGCTTCCGCTTAAAGACGATTAGGTTCTGCTTTGCTGGTGGGTGTTTCCCGATTCCAAAAGCCTGGTAAGCAGAAATAGAGTTGGTCCAAGTACGTGTCGTTAAGGAGTCCCAACACCTGTGCTTATGTTTCTAATGCCCAGGGTGCAGTGTTTCCCACACATTGACGAGACTATGGCGGCCCGCCATAGTCTAATTTCGGCCGCCATAGTCTCTGCGTGCACATGAATTATTATTATTATTAAAAAAAAAAAAAAAAAAAAAAATATTTTTTTTTTTTTTTTGCTCAGGCGAAGTTTGAAGACATACACCCCCCCCCCCCCCCCCGTCAACAATCGCTCCATACCCCCCCCCCCCCCGTCAACAATTGCTCCATACCCCCCCCCCCCCCCCCCCCCCCGTCAACAATCGCTCCATACCCCCCCCCCCCCCCCCCCCCCCCCCCCCCCCCCGGTCAACAATCGCTCCATACCCCCCGTACCCCGTCAACAATCAACAATCGCCCCATACCAGCCCCCATACCCCCCCCCCCCATAGTCTCCAAAATTTCTGTGGGAAACACTGGGGTGGGTTATTGAATAGGTATTGAATATGTATTGAGGGGTCTATATGACGTGAGTGCGTTGATGGCTCTGCAAGGATGCAGTCTAAATGTCCCGATGAAGTCATCTCTTGACAGTTGAACATCTTAAATGTACTTAAACGAGAACGCTGTTGTTGCTCTATGATGTCCAGTCATGGTTTGAGCAGGTGTAGCGAGAGCTGTGTGTGGGTGCGGGTGTGATGGCGCGCAACAGGTTGTAGATAAGATGATCGCTGAATCCGAAATCAATCATCGGTTTTGTAGGTCGCTGAAGGGGGATTTCAGTTATCAGTTATTTCATTGGTTTTTCATTTAAAACTTGACCTTTTTAGTTTCAGCGAGCCCGATAGTAAACAAGGCCCCTACAACATTGCGTCTCACCTCATATCCCAAGCCTAGCAGCAAGCACTGAGCCAGGTTATGTTCAGAAGTTTAGCCATTCCTCCCTCCATCACCACAACAACCTGATCTGAGAAAGCCTCCCCTTGTTAAGATACAATAACAAATCACCACCACTCCTGTCTTCGGTTGCCATGGAAATTCACAGACCACTGGGTCTATGAGTGACTTGTTGGGGGTTTGTCTTCGATGTGTTGTTCCAGTGGGAGTTTATATTAATAAATGCTGTGTGTGTGTGTATGTATATATATATATATATATATATATATATATATATATATATATATATATATAGGACTGGTCATAGAGATTACAAACTACAGGTGTGTGTGGGTGGCTGGGTCCTCCTGGCGGTTTTGACACTTTGAGTTCGGCTAGCTTAAATGTCGTCTTAACTTCTTAACTTTACTTGACTGCATCTTATCTTCAAACAATCTATAAACAGAAGCCGTTTGGCGGAAGCTTTTATCCACGGTGTCTCACAAGACCATCAGCAGTGTGTTACATATTTTCGCCGTGAATTGTCTACAGTGGGAGTTCCAACACCAAGCCTGGCTGTGTTTAATGGTCTCACAAGATGAGCTACACAGAATGAATGGTCCTACTGGTTTAGCATAGTGCAGTGATCCCATATGTTTCTGATCTTATAAGACGGTCTTAGATTAGAACAATTAACAATGATGCCAGATTGACGAGAGCGCTGTGTGCAGTATTTCTTTTCCAAATGTCCTGGTGCAATGCACACTGTAATAATTAATAATAAATAACAAATTGGCAGTTACAGAGGTAAATAACACATTTTGAAAGTCGATTTTTGTGTCCACCTTTACTTAGCTTTCTCCTTGATGATTACCAAACATGGCATTATTAACTCTGATACATACCGTAGAACTGTGGTTATAATTCATACGCATTAATAATTAACATTAAGGGTACTTTATGACCTCCTATCCTACCTACATCAACCAGGTCAGGTAAACCCCCCACGAGAAGGCACTCATTATTATTGCAGTGTTGTGTCTGCTTATTAATACTTGTCAACTGCTGCTCGTAAAGTTGCTGTTAGGGTTATTACCAATGTGATTATATATTCAGACTACACACCCTTGGAACCACTGGCCTAACTTTATATTGCCTGATTTTGTCTCCCCCTGCTGGCCGAACCCTGCCACTTCACGTCCACTCTAAATGATGGATGAAAAGAAGGCTAGGGGGAATATCATTAGGCCTATATTTAAATCCTTCACAAGGTGTCCGTCCGAGTTATCTGAGGCCAGGGAACATCGTAAACATCTCCCTACTTCAATATGTAGTCTCTCAAAAAGGTGTAGGACATAGTCACAGTTTACAATCATGGACATTACACTTGGGTTTTTGTGTTGAACATCATATACAACATGCTACTCTATTACTACTTACATATGCTAGTTTATACATTAATCAGTGTAAGCAGTTGTAGTAATATTGACCTTGACCACATATTTGGACAGTAATTCACGCCTGGCACTTTGTGCTTTGTACGCGGTTTAAAACAAACCTTTAAAAAGTAGAATTTACAGCCAAAGACCGGGAAACTAATTCCTCCAAATTAGGGTACGTGTCAGTTGAACTCGTGGGTAAGTTGGCTACTTCCCCACTTTAAACTGCATTCGTTCTCTCCACCCCGTGTGATTTATAAAGCTTGAGATTGCTTCCCCGATTAGCTGTGTTGTAGTGAATGCTGGTGGGATAGAAGACCCTGGCACCCCTGCAGAGATTCTCATATACTCTCCTCCAATCCACCGCATGCTGTAGCTGCAGGTGATGCAGCCGAGTGACCGCAGTGCTGCCACCTGGTGGCGGTACCGGACACCATCACCTCCACGTCTCGTCCATTCAGGGCCATCAGAATCCTGTATCGAGTGAAACAGACCCATCTGTGTATAGTGGAAGTGGAATTTACAATATTTTTATTTCTTTTTTTTTTATTTGCAATAGTAAATACTGGGTGCTTGAGTGACCTACCTACTATTTATTTCAAAATAATGTTACTGGGAATGGGCCGTTTCCTGTATTTGGGTTTAAATCTCCGTCTATTGGCTTTGCTTACATGCTAGTTTGTATGAAATCGCTACGCTTTGTCGGTTGGACCTGCTGTTCTGAACACTTAAGCTAATAAGCACAAATAATTTTTGCTCAATTGAGGGATTTCTTTTTTTTACTACTGTTTGAATGAAAAACTTTTCTGGAGTGCTTGTTGTTCAGATCTTCCTGGGTTCTTACTTAATCATTTTTGGTTGAAAACTACTTGCTGATCCCATAACTTGTTTTTGTACTCTGTGCTATTGCTTTCAAGCTTTGCGTGTAATCCATCTCTGTGTGGTTTTCCCCGTTTATGACGCCTAGCTGTCAGAACACATCATCTGCTGGCACAGAACCAGGCTCAGTTTCAGCTTTTCTTTTCTTCCTGGTGCAAATGTTTTCCTTTGTTTGCCATCATTTTCATTCAACATTTCACCTTAAAATCAAGCTTCACTGAGTCAAAACAACAATTACAACTTATATAAATATTGTACTCTTCAATATACCTACCGACAATTTACTAAGTCATAATAAACCAGAGTCAAACATAATAAAAAAATAGAAACGGTTAAAAAAAAATTAATTAAAGAATATCAATCAAATCAAAGATAATTTTAAGTGGCAGAATAATATCAAATGAGGACCTTTAAAGCACTATTTAACACGCCGGGTTTAAGCGATCTTTCAAATGAGTGAAAACACGGCGGCTAACCTTTGGAATAGCGTCGTAGCATTAGCATTAGCTATAGGCTAAAGGTTGTTCCTACCCCGCCGACACCCGGTATCGCCACAGCAGTCTCTTTAAACGCCCATCGCCCATCCATCCCTCATGCACCGGTATCCTCATCTCCTCCGCCGCGTTCCCATTGGACGCCTTCGTGGTTGTTGTTGTTGTTGTTGTTGACAACCGGTGTTGTTGCAGGTGACGGCTGTGAGCGCCCGCCGCACCGCAGCGCAGGAGAGTGTGTGTGTCTGTCCCTCACCCGGCGAGATGGTGAAGGCCCAGCACAGCAGGAAGAGCTCCCTCTGTCTGCGCAGACAGGTACGGCCGCCACTCGCTACCGGATGTTTCCCTGTGTCCCATCTCTCCACCGTCACACCGCGCTCAGTCCATCTGCTCACCTACCTTAACCCCGCCATCCCCCCATCCATCACGTCTAGGGTCCAACATTAACTTTCAGAATTGCATTTATTTTGTATTTTTTTCAAGGGCATTTATCAGACGCTTTTATCCAAAGCGACTCGCAACCGTTCATGCACAGTGACACATTCACACACGACGGCAGAGTGAACCATGCAAGGCGACAGCCGGCTCGTCGAGAGCAGTCAGGGTGAGGCGTCTCGCTCAGGGACACCTCAAGGAGCCGGGGAACGAACTAGCAACCTTCAGATCACAAGTCTCTCTACCGCTACCTCCTGAGCTAAGCCGACCCCAAGAAAGTGTCTTCATAACAGCCAGAGTGGAATAATGCACCGGGTTAATCTGTGGTTCGAATATGCAAGCCCAGATTTGGTTTGCCTGCAAAGGGTCCAGTCGATGCGCCTGTGGCAGGCGTTTATTTCGGATCCGGCTCGATGTAGAACAACTCCCATCTCTGCATGCCTGTCGACCGCTGAAGTCCTGTTCCTTTGTCACCTGTGCTGCCTGCCCCCTCCTCCTCCTCCCACCCCCATCTGTTAGACCAGGCTGGACTATAGTTTGGTTAATGTTACCAGCAGGGGACCAGGGGGAAGTTCAGTTTTATTGTTTAAAGGTTAATTCCCCCTCCGAGACCTGCTGTTGTCATTATGTCATTTTAATAACGGGATTAGGAAGAGTTATGACTCCATCACTCTGTTTGTCAATGGTTTTGTCGTTTTTTAAATAGTTGGCACCACCATTTATTTACCGTAAAGCAATTGCTGGTGGTGCTCCAACCGTCTATTCTTCTGATCACGTTGATGTACTGATGGGTCAGGGCCTCCCCACCACTCTGGATTTAGTCTGGGTGAGGAGCTGCTTTGTGATGTCTGTGTCCAGATCTCATTAGTCAGAGGAGCCGGCGAACGAACTGTAGTCAATATTTTCCCTTCTTACAATCATCCATGATGGAGACTGAGAGTCAGAGCGGCAGGGTTTCAGAAATGGTCCTGAAATGGCTTTTTATCATTTGATCTTAGAATAGCAGGATCAATGATGTTTGTTTGTGCTATATACCCAGGCTCTCTCCCGCTCTCGTTTTAGATCAGTGTGTGTGTGGGTGTTGGTGGGTGTGTGTGTGTGTGTGTGTGGGTGGACCAGTGTACAGGCATCACCCATTACATGCTCCCCTTCCTTCCTCCATTAACCTTGTCAGTGCACTGTGTGTCACCCCCCGCCCTCGTTCGTTTGACATTAACACAAAACAGGAAACACAGACCACGTGTCTGACCCTTGACAGATGCTAACATGTGTCTGTAGGGGTGCATTCACATGCTGTGACGCAAGGATTTGTGTGTGTGTGTGTGTGTGTGTGTCTGTGTATGTGAGATTTTCCCTTGTTTATTTCTGCGGCAACAAGCTGTCTAGGTGTCCCTGATTGTTTTAACATCTTGACAAGGATGGTGTGTGAGCGTGCACACTTTCACGTGCACTTTGACTTGCTGTCCGAAGTTGCCATTATCACAGTATGATGAACTATATTGTGCCGGAGAGAGGGAGGTGAATTGATTCACTAAAGTCAAGGACGCTGAGACATCAGGACTGGGGGTTGAGAACAAGATGTGTGTGTGAGAGAGAGAGGGAGGGAGGGAGAGGGAGGGAATGTGATGGAGAGAGGCATCCATAGCATAAAATAACATGCAGACATGTAGATGGCCACAGACACACTCTTGACAGGGTAATTGAGGTTGGTGTGGGTTCGGCCCTTCAAATGAAGATCCTAAATTTGAATATTAATAGACGCCGATGTGAATAGAAGTGAGCTTGAAGGGAAGAAGATCTGTCACGATGGCACCAATGTGAAATACAAGTCTGTTCTGTCTGTATATATCAATATATTAAATTAACTAGGCCCATACTAAATATATAAAATATGTCTCTCAAATTGTACAATATGCTGTACAGGCCTAAAACTGAATAAAATAGCGTGTGAGTCATAGCCTGCATGCATAGCATGGCTAGAGTTCTCAACAGCTTGATCTTTAGGTTTCCTTCTATATTTTAAAATTATGGTTAATGAAGGTTTAAATAGAAGGGAACTGCATTGATTTTAGTTTGACACTATTTGCATGCAAAACAAAAAGGCTTTTCTGAAAACAACTTCTTTCAGATAAGGGTTGTTCTAAAGACTGGACGTCTGACATTATTTCACACTAGATTGCTGGTATTGATTTTCCTTACATTCCTCCTTATACCAAGGCCTTTGTGTGCACTCAGGGAAATTATGAGATACAAAGGGTTAAGGCTGTTTGTGCCATTATTATGTTGTACCTTATTTCCTTCTAAACAATGTAGGCCTTCTTGTGTGATGTCTTCTAAACTTGGTGGCCCTATTAGGCTACATTGTATGACTTGTAGTTAAGTTGACTGAGGCCTGTGTGTCTTGATAAATACATTGATCCATCTTGCAAATACAAGACAGAGCTTGACACTTCACTAAGGTCTGTCAGTCCGATGTCTAAATTAGCAGCAAAATACCAGCAAATGACGCATGTTTTAGCCTGGTTTAATATGGTCATAAAATGTTATTGACATGTTGTGCAATAAGTAAATTACATAATTCTGTTCTGCAAAGCAAACAAATGAATTTTGAATAAATTTAAATATTAATTATTTGTAAGGGAACCGTGTGTGTGTGTGTGTGTGTGTGTGTGTGTGTGTGTGTGTCTCAAGGTTAATGTGGCCCCTCTGTAGACATGCCTAAAGGCATGACAGACACACACAGATCGCATCATGTGCACGGATCCGTTTTTAATTTGAGCATGGTGTGCTTCAATATTTTATATTATTTGTGAGTAGTGTGATGTAGTAATTATTTTCTTATTATCACTTTTATTTGAGTGGCTCATTTCTTTTTTCATAATACATGGCTAATTACGACATTATAGTGACAGACATCGGTTTAATATCAAACTAAGTATTGCATTCAGAGGATGTATTTATCAAGTTAGGATCAGACCTGTAAGTCACGTGATTAATTAACTTTACCAAGTTAAGTACTTCTTATTCCCCAGACACAACTGCTGAAGTGTTTTTAATTTGAGGCTTACAAAAGAAAAGGCCTACATTGTTTAGTCAGGCTACCTTGAAAGATAAGCTAGCCTATGATAATAATGCCAGCGCATTTTCCTTCTTAATTATGTAATTATAGGACCAAGCAAAAAATTACTAATCAAGGGCTCGGAAACTCTAGACTCTGCACGCATGGTGCGAGACACGAAAAGGTGATTGCATTAGGTGCTACATATTCTACAAGGGGAGAGACCTATTGGTGCTACATATTCTACAATGTGAGAGACCTATTTTTTTGAGGTGCATTAATTATTGTATTGTTTATAATGTATACAGGCAGAACACACCGCTGTATTTCACATCAGAGCTCTCATGACTGGTAGGCTCCCTCGACTCCAGCGAAGCACTTCTATCTGACGAAGATGTCTCATCCTGCGTCTGTTTACCTCTCACTGACGGGCGTTTGCGATGCGTTTTTAACACCTTTCGATCCCCACATTATCTCATGCAAAGAGATCGTAGTCCCGACTGAACCTTTTCTCCCGAGCGCTAGTATGCTATGTTAAGCCTGGCTTTTGTTGCTGTTTTATAGGTCACAAAAATGCCAGGAATCCTTCCAATATTCATCCATTGTTGTGTGTTGTGCATCACGTCTGTACAACATGCTATTTCTCAACCTATGTACACATTGTGGTTTGATTGAAATGAATAATGTTTTATCATTTGTCTGTCAGACTTCTGGTCGGATGGATGCAGAGCTAGAGGAGGAGAAGCCCAAGAGAGGATCCCCCTCCACGGACCCGCCCCAGCCCAAGGCCCAGGCTCCGGTTGCGGCCTCCCCTGAGAGCCAAGCGCAGGAATGCAGTCCAGAGGGGAACCCCGAGAAGGGGGACTGTTCTGGGCAGACCAAGGCCCTCTGGAAGCCTATCCCCCCACTACAGCCCCAGGATGGCCCTGGCCTCGCCACCAAAGACCAGAGCTGCCAGACAGAGGAGAGGCTTCAAGACAGCCAGGACCCCTGCAGTCACACTCCAGGTACCCCTGCTCAATTGTCTTCTGGTGGTTTGGTCCATTTTCACCTGGTTGGACATCAGCTGGTTTCACTCAATCTTGAGGACACCATTCTCAAGGGTTTAGGGTTTCATTTTAAGTAATATCTTTTCGTTTTTTGAAATATAAATATCTTATGAAGGATCCAATCCACATTTTTTTAAGGATGATTATTAAGAGTAAAATACGGTTATCGTGTACAGAAGATGTTTGATCACAATATGACGGTTGAAACTAGCTTTAGCGTGAGACGGCGTTCCTTGGATCGCCACATACTATATCCACCTTCAGCGGGGATGCATGTACATCACTATTGGGTGAACTTCCAAAGGTAATCGGACAAAAGGTGCTGCTGGAGAGCCACCATGGCAAGATGACCCAAAGGAACCAAACAATCCATTCACTCGTTCAACGTTTCCACCCAGCCCTGAAGTCTCGGCCTTCGTCGATGTAAAGCGACATACTAAAGCGTTCAATGAAAGGTTGCAGGTTCTAACCCCCTCTATACAGAGACACAGATACAGAGACTGACCCCACCTGTTATCAATGTGGCTGAGCTCAACCTATACCGTATTGCATTTAATATCGCCAGCACACACACGCACAGTGGGTTACCACTTGGGGTCGGGTTCTCACAATGCATTACGTGTACGCTAACAGACGCACACGCACACACACACACGCGCGTTCCTCTCTCACACACGTGCTGGAACTTCCCATGGACCCACTGAATGCTACGTGCCTCCTCGGCGCTAGCCCAGGACCAGGGCTGTGTCGGCGGGGCCGGGAGGCGGTTGTTTGTGTGGAGCGAGTCTCCTGATTGGCTGCTCTTTGACCCGTCGGGGGAGGGGCGGGGGCGAGGTCGTCGGGGTTGTTGACCTGCCCTGGGGATTATGCAGTGGTGGAGGGCGGGAGAGTGTGTGTGTGTGTGTGTGTGTGTGTGTGTGTGTGTGTGTGTGTGTGTGTGTGTGTGTGTGTGTGTGTGTGTGTGTGTGTGTGTGTGTGTGTGTGTGTGTGTGTGTGTGTGTGTGTGTGTGTGTGTGTGTGTCTCACTCTATATCGTTCTGTTGTTGTCTCTGTCTCGCTATCAATTATATCCTACAGCAGTTGCCTGAGCAGTGTAAAGTGAATTCAATGAAAGACAGCAACGGCAAAAATTGATAAAATACTAGAAATAAGAAACAATTCTGTCCTTTCTCGCTCTGTTTCTCTTTAACCTTTTCATCCTCTATTGCTGTTTGTGTACGTCTCCCTACATCTCCTCTCTCTCTCTCTCTCTCTCTCTCTCTCTCTCTCTCTCTCTCTCTCTCTCTCTCTCTCTCTCTCTCTCTCTCGTTCTCGTTCTCGTTCTCTCTGATGTGTGTCGGCCGGTGTGAGCGTTTTGTGCTGGCTCGTTTGAGCGTGGCTTTAATGGCGCGGGGCCAGGGCTTTCATCCGGCGGTGCCTCCGCTGGCCGGGCCGGTTAGCACCCCCGACCCGTTCCCCCCCTCGTACGCCCGTCACTCCCGGGACGGGGAAGCAACTTAAAATACAAACGGGACAAACAGTCAGCGCTGTGGAGGTGGTTCAACAGCTGGGCAAAGTAAAGGGTTTGATTTAACTTAAGGGTTTATTTAAAATCGAATAAAGGAGGGAATAAAATCAAAATTTTATTTAAAATATTTTCACTCTGGTTTATGTAAGATGAGGTTATTTTAATTCTGGTTTGTTTTAAATCAGGTTTATTTTTACTGGTTTATTTTAACTCTGTCTTATGATTGCTGAGGTTAATTTTGAACCTGGTTTATTTTAACTCTGGTTTATTTTAACTGAGGTTAGCAGTGCTGTCCTGAGGGAGTTGTTTGAATTCTGCTTTGATGAAACTACCGATTACCTCCTTTTGTCCAAGCTGCCGCCATGTTTTTGGTTTCTCAATTTTACAAAATCAATAGAGTTAATTTTGTCGTCGTCAATCCCAGTTACTCTCAAGTGCCTCACAGGCCCACATGATGCAGGACCAACGCTTAACCCTACGCCTGCTAAATCAAATGTACCACAAGAGGGCGCAAGAGGTACGAAAACCGTTCAGTCATGTGACACCCACACCGATTGGTCAATGGTTGTGGGGTAGGCGATTAAATTCTGAACTCTGGGGGAATATATCCAGTGTGTGCGTGCACACGCGTTCACGTTTGTGTGTTACCTGTTTTTAATGAGAGAGAGAGAGAGAGAGAGAGAGAGAGAGGGAGAGGGAGAGGGAGAGAGAGACTCACAGTCGGCCCCGGCCCCGAATGCCTGCCCCCCCGGGGGTCTGCAGCGATGTCCCTGTGGTCCGTGTTACCTGCCCCCCCGTCGACCAGCTGCTGTGCGGGCAGCGGGTCATTCATCATCTGATGAGCTGCCCTCGATGCTACCGTTTGTATAGCACAATGTGTGATGTGATTTAAATCATCTCCCTCTGTCCCTCCCTTCCCTCTCCCCCTCTGCCTCCCTCCGTCTCTCCCTTCCCTCACCCCCTCCGTCTCCCCCTCACCCCCGTCCCTCTCCAGGTCACTGTATCGAGCCGGGAGACCCTCCTCTACTGCAGAAGCCCCTGCAGACCTCCAAGTCCGGCATCCAGCAGATCATTGAATGCTTCCAATCAGGTGTGTGTGTGTGTGTGTGTGTGTGTGTGTGTGTGTGTGTGTGTGTGTGTGTGTGTGTGTGTGTGTGTGTGTGTGTGTGTGTGTGTGTGTGTGTGTGTGTGTGTGTGTGTGTGTGTGTGTGTGTGTGTGTGTCCACGCGCAACACACTCGTGTATTCTTGCAGCGACAAGCTGTCCAGGTGTTGTTGTTTTCAAATCTCTACAAGGGAGAAGTGTGTGTGTGTGTGTGTGTGTCAGCGTGCACACTTTCATGGGCACTTTGGACTCACTCTCCGTGTGTGTGTGTGTGTCTGTGATCAATGCGACGACGCGCTGAGCCAGCTGCCTTTCCTAGTTACCCCCTAGCAGGGGCACCGGCAGTGGGTCGTCCCCACCGCGTGGCTGAACAAAAACATCAAACTTTGTACTACTGAACTACCGCTACGACCTGTACCACTGGTCCGACACTGAAGAAAGGGTGTGTGTTGCTACCCCACTGAAAGCACAATGCCAACCGGAAACAGAGTGCCAACTGGCTTTTAGGGCTGGCCCGAATACCATTTTTCAGGCTTCGAATACTCGTTGGTTTTTCCGAGCGAATATTCGAATACTCGTTCCAGAAAAACACACCATAAAAAAAAACATTATTAATCCCTATATACTCCCTGGAGCCGATTTTGACAGTATCTGCATATTTTGTTGAAGATGTAATAGCTTTTGAACGTTAATTAGTCCCAAGTATGTTGGAGTTCCTTAGTTTTTCCCCGTTGAAGCGAACAGCTGTCGTTCCGTTCCAAATCAGCTGTCCTCTGCCATCTCAGCCCTTACGGGAGCTTTTCAATTCATCCTGGAACGTGCATCTTTTCAGGGAATTTGTACAATAAATCCATAACAAATACCGAATATTGATTGTCTTATGTGTCCATATTATATCCATTATATTGACCGGGTATTCCCAAGACGCTCACGCTCTGCAGCAAGCCAGTCACAGTTGATTGTGAAGCTCCGAATACTGATTTAAGCTTTGAATACTGATTTTCCGATCGAATATTCTAATATTTCGGGCCAGCCCTACTGGCTTTGCATGCACCACAGCAATGCTGAACTCCTCTCCTTAACCAGTGTGTTCCGTGCTCGCGTGTGTAACATGGTTGTGCGTGCGCGTGCGTGTAACATGCTCCTTGTCCATCGTCACGCGTACTGTGCTCTGTGAGTCACAGCCAGAGGAAGTATAGCCTCTCTGAGCACGACAGACCGGGCACAAAACACCAGCGGCAGCGCGCGGTTTGTGTGAGTAAGCGGTGGGGAGGCGAGCGCCAGCCACTTACAGTGAGTCAGCCAGTCACTCACTCCACAGCGTCATTTAAATGAGCCTCTCTCCCAGCGGCGGTAGCGGCTGATGAGTACGCCGGCCTTATTAACAATAAACCGGACGATAACGATGATGCTGATGTTGACTCCAGTCACATCCCCTGTTCCCCCGTCGCCGGGCAGTTTACACGTTCCAACGGCGGCGACGATAGGTGAAAAGGTGTTAATTACAGTGATTGATGTTTACACTATGGGTTTGTGTTTTTACTGTGCGTGTGTCTCTTTAAGGGCTTGTTTAATTGTGATGCTTATCGTTGGTCTGTGTTGGATAATGGGACATGATTTTTTTTACAGTTTGAGGCGATATCATCAAATTGGTTCTCAATTACATGTCAAGGCGGGATAATTGATCATTTTTAATGAGAAAATTGCAGTTAATTGAATAAATCTTCAGATTTGTGTGTGTGTGTGTGTGTGTGTGTGTGTGTGTGTGTGTGTGTGTGTGTGTGTGTGTGTGTGTGTGTGTGTGTGTGTGTGTGTGTGTGTGTGTGTGTGTGTGTGTGTGTGTGTGTGTGTGTGTGTGTGTGTGTGTGTGTGTGTGGATAAACCCTAACCGCTGCCGTTTGTGTCTGCTGTTGTCAGGTACCAGTGAGCTGAAGCAGATGCTATTGAGGGAGGTGGACACCATCTTTGAGTGCAAACTCTGCCGCAGCCTCTTCAGGGGACTGCCCAACCTCATCACGCACAGAGAGTACTACTGCATCAGCAGCCAGCCGCCCGACGCAGATGGTCAGTCCACACACACACACGTACGCACACGCGCACAGGCATATGCAAACGAGCACGAGTACACAACGTTTTGATTGATTTACAGAAACATACATAAACGCAAATGCAACAACCGCAAGGCGGGAATGCAGTTTTTATGACTAGGTGTAAGCACATGCATATGTATGAGACTGTAATGAAGGTGTGTACGCTCAGACTCACACACAAACCGAGACTCTCACACACACACAGACGCACAAACACTGAGACGCAGACACACACACACACGCTGAGACACACACATACACGCCCCTCTAGCGCGTGCATCACACAAGAAAACATCTCACGCTTGGGTGTACGTCGCATCAACGAAACACACGTTATGTACACACAAACACGCACGATGTACACTCGCACAACCATAATCTAATTCCCCGTTCCTAAGGGGGCCCTGGGTTTTACAGGCCTGTCGTTTCCGTCTCGTTCTCTCTCTACCTCCTCCTCGTGCCTCTCACAGCGTCACACCCCCGGCCTCTGCTCTCGTCGGCAACCTCTTCCCTCCGTCCTTGTGTTCCACACCGGGGGGTAGGAGAGCCTCCTCCTCTCTCCTCTCCCTCCTCTCTCCTCTCTCCTCTCTCCTCTTCCTCCTCCCTCCTCTCTCTCCTCTCTCCTCTCCCTCCTCTCTCTTCTCTCCTCTCCCCTCTCTCCTCTCCCTCCTCTCTCCTCTCTCCTCTCTCCTCTCTCCCCTCTCTCTCTCCCCTCTCTCCTCTCTCCTCTCTCTCCTCTCCCTCCTCTCTCCTCTCCCTCCTCCCTCCTCCCTCCTCTCTCCCCTCTCTCTCCTCTCTCTTCTCTCTTCTCTCTTCTCTCCTCTCCCCTCTCTCCTCTCTCCTCTCAGTGAGGAGATGGACTTTGATCCCTCTCCGTCCGTCTTTGATCCGGTCTCATTAGGCACGTCTCTCCCGCGCGCGCCTCGCCCTCTCTCTCCCGGAGGTGCAGGGAGGTCTTCACCACCGCGTCCTCGCTTATTAATTGACTCTTCTCTCTTCTCCTGTGCGTGCGTCCCTACGTCCTCGTCTCTCTCTCCCCTTCCCTGCGTCCTCGTCTCTCCCTTCTCTGCCTCCCTCTCTTTCTCTCGATCTCCGTTCCTCTCTCTCCGCTCTCTACGTACTCCTACCATCCCTCTCTGCGTCCCTCTCTCTCCCCCTTCTCTACGTCCTCGTCTCTCCCTTCTCTGCCTCCCCCCTCTCTCTCGTTCTCTGCCTCCCTCTCTCTCCCTTCCGTCTCGCAGTCCCTCTCGCACCTCTGGTCTCTCCTCTGTGATTAATGGAGAGAGCAGTGGGAGTCGTGGTAGAGAGACTGCAGACTGTCTCTATCATCCTCTTTCTGTCTCTCTCTTCTCTGTATTCATAACTCTGTAACCGCACCTGTTTCTCCTGAGTGGTCTCTGCTTTTAAACCAGACCACTTCCACCACAATAAGCCATCCGTCCACTTTATACTGTATTTACGACTTTAATCTTCTATCGGGTTTTTGTGCAGCAATATGCGTTAATTTCGGGAGAATATTTCAAGCCGTTCACGCATCAGGGCCGTAATTCCTCACCGATGGAAATCCATCACTCAAAGCCTCGAAAGGAGCACTGTGTTTGTTCGTTAGACGAATTGCTTGATTCGTCTTCACGGGGGAATGAGAAATAAAGATTTATCGTCGGCCAGTCAATTGCTTATTTTAGTATCTTTTAACTGGTGATTTAGTTTGTTAATGATAAAGCTGACTCGATATTGTTATTTTTTCCCTTTTTTTTGTTTTATTGTTCAGCTCCAAAATATTGGGTTCAGATCGTCTTTTGATTTATTTATTTATTTATTTATTGATTAATTAATTTATCATACTGTTTTATTTGTTGTGTTTCTTAAAGTTAGTAGATTTTTATGAATCTGAACTGGTGTAAAAAAAAACTAGAAGAATAAAGAAGGAATATTCTTCAGCATTGAAATCCCCTTGAACCCTGACTGTTGCCCCTGGCGCCCCCTGCAGGCGACGACGGGCACAGCGTGGCGGTGAAGGAGCTGGTCCAGGCCCTGTACCCCAGGAAGGAGCATCCCGACCAGGTGGTCCGCCTGGAGCCCATCGGGACCACCACCAAGGCCGTGTTCCAGTACCTCACCACCGAGGAGGAGCTGGCCTGGTACACGCACGCCCGCACAGACTCACTCACTCACTCACTCACTCACTCACTCACTCACTCACTCACTCACTCACTCACTCACTCACTCACTCACTCACTCACTCACTCACTCACTCACTCACTCACTCACTCACTCACTCACTCACTCACTCACTCACTCACTCACTCACTCACTCACTCACTCACTCACTCACTCACGTTCACTCACTCACATTCACATTCACTCACTCACTCACTCACTCACTCACTCACTCACTCACTCACTCACTCACTCACTCACATTCACTCACTCACTCACATTCACTCACTCGCACACACACAGTTAACATTAGCCCAGTGCAGTCGGATAGCGTTATCGCCGTAGTGTGTTCGACTCAAAGACGAAAGATACTGGGTTCGATTCCCAACCTTTGCGGTCTATCTGTAGGTATAGTTGAATACTGAACAAGATGCCCTGACTCCTAACTGCTTTTTAATGACTTATGTCTGCAGGAAAGCATCTGCAAACTGACCCAATGTTATATAAATAATAATATAAAAATGGATGTGTGTGTAGTACTTTCCCTAGGTCTGACATTCCCTGATATCATATCATCAGACCATCTTTATGCAATAGCAGACGTGAAGGCGTGGCTGCCCTCACGTCTTAAGCAGTTCTTTGGTATCTACTTTTATTAAAAAGAAACTCTGCTTCGACCCACAATTGTGACCGGTCATCTGAGCTGCCCTGTGCCGCCACTAGGGGGCAGCACCGCACCAGCACACCGCCTGTCCCTCGTGACACTCCCTCTGTCCGTCTCCGCCCACAGCAGCCGACACAACCCGGGCTCATGGGTGGGCGAGCAGCCCGAGGAGGAGGAGGAGGAGGAGGAGGAGGAAGAAGAGATGGAGGAGGAAGAGGAGGAGGAGGAGGAGGAGGAGCAACAGACCTGTGAGCCCGAGAGCCGCAGCGGCAAGCAGTCCCCGGGACCCCCCGCGGCCCCCAAGAGGAGAGCGGAGCCCGAGAAGGACGCGCCGAAGGCGGCAAGGGAGGACCCGCCCCCAGCGGCCGACGAGGACAGCTCCCACAGTGGGGTGGGTGAGACCAAGACCTGGCCGGGAGAGCCCGACCTGGACCCGGGAGAGCCCGACCTGGACCCGGGATCCGGGATAGGGACGGGCATGATTAATCGATGATCGATCATTGAGCGTTACGAGTTTTGTCGACCATGGGACATTTTTCTCAATCATAAGGAGGTCGTGTTGCATAGTGTGAGAACGGAGCCACCAAGGCAAATTGATAATTTATCGTTAATTTTAATCGATGATCGATTAAGGACATTTCTTAAAATAACGCACAATCCGGGAGCTCTTGTGCGGCACACCCTGTCCTCTGGCACTTTGGGAATCATTTGTGCGATCGTAGCGGTGTCACGATGTAAAGCATTCCTTTCATACCGCAAGCTTGAGACCCAAACACACGACCCGATGATAATGTGCTCCAAAATCTAAAAAACAACAACAATGTTTTCCAAAGTAGTTTCCGACGGTGTGAGGTAGTGAGGGTGTTCAGCCACCAGGCTAAAGGTTCTGGGTTGGATTCCCTGACCGCCACTGCCTAGGTATCCTTGAGCAAGACGTCATAACCCCACCCGCTCCTTAATGACCTGCATCTGAATTCACTTTGGTTACCGTTCGGGTAAAAGCTAAATAAGAATCAGGCGAGTGTGTTACTTTGTTTGCGGTTGTTTACAAACTAATTGTGTTGCTGTGGTGTCGACTGACTCCGCTTGTTGCGTGGCAACCTTGGTTTAGTCAGCCCTCTGGGGAGTCACCCAGGATGCTGACACACAGACACACACACACACACACACACACACAGACACGCACACACACAGGCACAGGCACAGGCACAGACACAGACACAGACACACACACAGACACACACACAGACACACACACACACACACACACACACACACACACACACACACACACACACACAGACACACACACACGCAGAGAGGTATTTTTAAAGTAACTCAGTGTAGTAGGGCGTGTGCGTTCTCCCTCGAAAAGCAAGAAAAACCAACGCGGTTACTTTTTAATTAACTGTGTAGTTCGGCTTTAGGAGTGCGAGTGCGCGTTTGCAATATCCTTCCCTCAATGAGTGCGTTCCTCAACAACGTCTCCCCCCTCCCCCCTCCCCCCTCTCCCCCCACCCCCCCCCTAAAGGTGGAGGACGTGACCATCTCCTGCTGTCTGTGCGGCAAGGACTTCAACTCCCGCCGCAGCATCCGCCGCCACTGCCGCAAGATGCACCAGAGCAAGCTGGAGGAGCTGCGCAAGTTCACCGAGACGCGCACCATCCCCTTCAGCCTGGTCTCCGTGGTCAAAGGTCAGAGGTCGTCCGCTGCACACACTACAACCCCCCCCCAGGCGTTTCCAATGTAACCCGTTAGTGACATCAATCAGTAGGATGACTTGTGTGCCCAGTTCCCAGATTTGGGCAATGGACACTAGACGGTGACCGCCGTGTTCAGGGATCACAACTTATTATGAATGTGATAAATACATATAATCTCTTTCTAATGAAGGAGTGACTAATTAAGGAGTTACTTATCAACGCGAGACTTTTCAAGGAGAGACTAATTATATGACAATGAGTGACTTTATTGGACCTCGGAAGTAAAACAATTGAGCAGATGACCCTGCTTCTGGTTGAAAGGCTTCCTTCATGTGTTACCACGACAACGGCGAATAGTTCTCCCACCGCCCTGGCGTTCCGTCACAGGCACTCGACAAAATAAGGAACCACGTTTTCTCCCCTTCCCGCCCCGACAGGTCGCCCCAAGACCCTGGCCTCGCCCGTGGGCGCCAAGTCCTGCCCCGTGTGCAAGAAGAACTTCGCCACCAAGGCCAACGTGCGGCGCCACTTCGACGAGGTGCACCGCGGGCTCCGCCGCGACCTCATCACGCCAGAGAACGCCACGCGGCCGGGCCACCTCCTCTCCCTGGAGGACACGCCCCCCCGGAAGCCGGGCGCGGCCGTGACACCGCCGCGCGTCGCCAGCCCCAAGCCCGCCGCGCAGAACCCTAAAAGCTCCGGCGCCGCCGCCAGCAGCAGCAGCACCGCCACCGCCGGCGCCGCTCAGAGCCACGCCCGGTCCCGGACCCCCAACCAGACGCGGGCCAGGGCGCAGAAGGCCCACAAGCAGCAGCAACAGCAGGCGGCGGCGGCGGCGGCAGCTTCCACCCAGCAGTACAGCATCTCGTCCTGCCGCTGCATGCGCTGCAAGAAGACCTACAGCTCTCAGGTCAGCACGTACAGCACGCCTCGCCCGTTTAATAATAAGTAGTGCTGTCAAGCGATTAAAATATTTAATCACGATTAATCGCATTAAGGCCATAGTCAACTCACGATTAATCGCGATTAATCGCAAATCTTTTTTCTATGCTAAATATCCCTTGATTTCTTTGTCCCATTAATTGTTAAAAATTGGTTTGCGTTAACGCCGTTAATAACGCGTTTAACTGACAGCACTAATAATAATAATAATAATTCATTATATTTATATAGCGCTTTTCAATGACCCAAAGACGCTTACAGTGAAGGGGGGGGACCTAACTCACCACCACCACTTGTTTACATTTCACATTCAGGGACTTAGCGGTCGCTTTCGTCCAAAGCGACTTACAATAGCTATACACACACCGACTGCTGCTGCCCCACCGCGTGTGAACCGAGGACACTACATTTACATTGAGGGCATTTAGCAGACGCTTTTGTCCAAAGCGACTTGCAGCAGTTCATACACGTCATTGACACACCGACGGCGGAGTCAACGATGCAAGGCGACAGCCGGCTCGTCGGGGAACAGTTAGGGTGGGGTGCCTCACTCTGGGACACCTTCGGAAATCGGAGGAGGAGAAGGAGGAGCCGGGGATCGAACTAGCAACCTCTGTAACATTCCCTAACTCATGAGCTAAGCCAGCCCGGAACCCGTCCCACAACGGCTCTCCTCCACGTGACGACATTAGCTTTTGTCCTATCCGCAAAAAATTTGAATAGCCCTTTCAGCACTTTTTCAGCCATGTGACCTGTGTGTATTCCTGTGTTTGGACGTGCTTGTGACCGTGTGCGTGTGCTTTGTGTCGTCCAGGTGATGCTGAAGAGGCACATGCGCATCGTCCACAAGGTGTCGGTCTTCAAGAAGAGCCGGGGCTCCAAGCTGACGCGGTCGCAGCGCGCCAACGCCAAGACCTCGGCCGCGCCCGCCACCGCCAACCGAGTCCACGTGAAGGAGGAGGCCAGGGAGAGCTCGGAGGAGGAGGAAGAGGAGGAGGAGGAGGCGGAAGCAGAGGAGGAGGAGGAGGAGGCCGCCGAAGAGGAGGAGGAGGAAGAGGAGGAGGAGGAGGAGGAAGAAGCGCAGGTGGAGGAGGAGAAAGTACGCAGCCGTTCCACCCCACCCCCCGGCGTCAGCCACGAGAAGAACCCCCGCGATGCCCCCGCCGCCTCCGCCGCCAGCGGGCGGGTCAAGAACGAGGAGGAGACTCCCTCCTTCCCGGCCGACTCCTCCTCCTCCTCCCCCTTGGCGCCGGCGGGCGGCCGCGAGCCCCCCGTGGCCGGCGCCAAGGGGGGCCGTGCGCCGCGGCTGTCGGTGGGCTTCGACTTCAAGCAGCTGTTCTGCAAGCTGTGCAAGCGGCAGTTCAGCTCGCGGCAGAACCTCACCAAGCACATCGAGCTGCACACGGACGGCAACGAGATCTTCATCAAGTTCTACCGCTGCCCGCTGTGCCGCTACGAGTCGCGGCGCAAGCGCGACGTGCTGCGCCACGTCACGGTGGTGCACAAGCAGCCCTCGGCCTACCTCGCCAAGATCGTCCCCAAGCTGGAGAGCCGGGCGGTGAAGCGGCCCGCCGAGGTGGTGCTGACCAACACCACCAAGAGGCCGGGCGGAGCTGCTGCTGCGGCCGGCGGCAAGAGCGGCGTCAACGGGCGCCACGCGGCGTCGTCCTCCTCGGCGTCGTCGTCCAACGCCGCGCCTCAGCCCCGCCCGCCCTCGCCGCCCGTCACCCGCAAGCAGGACCAGCTGTCGGCGGCGGCACCGCCCCCCGTCCGGAGGCAGCTGGATCTGTCGTCGTCGCCGGTGTACGCCCCGGCCCCGCCCGTCACGCGGACCCAGGACCGCCAGCAGCAGCAGCGGCGGCCGTCCACTCCGCCGCTGACGCGCCAGAGCGACAAGGGCGGCCATCCCGACCACGGCCACGCCCCCTCCTCGACCGGCTCCGCCTCCCGGAGCAACGACGCCCCCTCGGAGAGCGGCAGCACGGGCTCGACCTCCACCGAGGTCAAGGTCACGCAGAACTTCTCGCTGCACGCCTGCGACCAGTGCGGGCGCGCCTTCGCCAAAAAGGTGCGTTCGCCGACATGGGGGGGTGGGGGGGGGGGGGGGTGGATCCGGATCCCCGTCTTAGGTGTCGGGGTTCAGGTTCGGTTCCCCTCGATACGGGACTCGACGGGGCTCGGCCGTCGGGGATCGGACCCGGTTCCTTTTTGAACAGCCTAGCCACGGGGCTTAACGTTCTCAGGCACCACGACTGATTTCAGACATGGAGCAGTTTTAAATTAAATTAATACTTTATTCAATGCATTGTACACAACTTTTCAGGCTCTCAAATCGTTCTTGCTTTAAGCCTTTAAGCCCGTGCACGGTGTTACGTGTATTTACGTCAGAGTTGTGACTCTCTCCTCAGTGTAATGTCAACAAACACACAAATTTACCAATTATGACTTTAATGTATATGTTATAGTTCGATATTATAGTGTTGAATTTCCCATCTGAGATCGATAAAGTATGTCTTGTAATATCACATTGTATGGGGCGAAAAACTAAAGTGTGTGTGTGTGTGTGTGTGTGTGTGTGTGTGTGTGTGTGTGTGTGTGTGTGTGTGTGACGTGTGTGTGTGTGTGTGTGTGTGTGTGTGTGTGTGTGTGTGTGTGCGTGTGCGTGTGTGTCTCCAGCTGTTCCTGGAGAGCCACAAGCGCAGCCACCGTAACGCGGCGGCCGTGGCCACCAGGGCGGCGAGCGTGGGGCAGCCGGAGAACCGGAGGAAGGGGGTCAGCACGCGCTCCAAGTCCCTGCTCTGCTGAACCCGGGACCTGGTGAGGCCTCGCCCCACCTGTCTGATACCATCGCTGTCCGTCTGACTGGCTCATTCTCTCGCTGTCTGTCTGTCTGATTCTCTCGCCGACTGCCTGATTCTCTCGCTGTCTGTCTGTCTGATTCTCTCGCCGACTGCCTGATTCTCTCGCTGGCTGACTGTCTGTCTGATTCTCTCGCTGTCTGTCTGTCTGATTCTCTCGCTGTCTGTCTGATTCTCTCGCTGTCTGTCTGTCTGATTCTCTCGCTGTCTGTCTGATTCTCTCGCTGTCTGTCTGTCTGATTCTCTCGCTGTCTGTCTGATTCTCTCGCTGGCTGACTGTCTGTCTGATTCTCTCGCCGACTGCCTGATTCTCTCGCTGGCTGACTGATTCTCTCACTGTCTGTCTGATTCTCTCGCTGGCTGACTGTCTGTCTGATTCTCTCGCCGACTGCCTGATTCTCTCGCTGGCTGACTGATTCTCTCGCTGTCTGTCTGATTCTCTCGCTGGCTGACTGTCTGTCTGATTCTCTCGCTGTCTGTCTGATTCTCTCGCTGGCTGACTGTCTGTCTGATTCTCTCGCTGTCTGTCTGATTCTTTCGCTGGCTGACTGTCTGATTCTCTCGCTGTCTGATTCACTGTCTGTGTTTCTCTCCCTCTAAATATCACTCTGACTTTGGTTCCTTCTTTCTATTCATATTTGTGTCTTAAAGTTTCTGGTCCTTTTTTCATTTTATCTTTCTTACCACTCCACTTCCTCCTTGATCTTCCTCATTACACACAATATTTCTCTTTCTCCTCCTCCCAACGCCATCTTTCATTTCCGTCACTTTCCAGACAGGTTCTTAAAGAGTGTGAGTGAGTGAGAGAGAGAGAAAATATCCACCATTGCCTTCTGTATGTGTTCTTGAGTCAATATGGTTTGTGTAACTCTTCAGCAGCAGTCTTGTGTTGAGACTGTGTGTGTGTGTGTGTGTGTGTGTGTGTGTGTGTGTGTGTGTGTGTGTGTGTGTGTGTGTGTGTGTGTGTGTGTGTGTGTGTGTGTGTGTGTGTGTGTGTGTGTGTGTGTGTGTGTAATTGTGTGTGCCTGCAAATGTGTGTGCCTGCAAATGTGTGTGCCTGCGTGCGAGTGTGTGTGCCTGCGTGCGAGTGTGTGTGTCTGCGTGCGAGTGTGTGTGCCTGCGTGCGAGTGTGTGTGCCTGCGTGCGAGTGTGTGTAAATGCGTGCGAGTGTGTGTCCGTGTGCTATTTTTACCGCTGGTCCCCTGAGTGCGCGGGAGACGCCGCCATCCGTTCCATGAGTGCTAATTGCACTGTGGTCTCTTCCAGCAGCTGCTCCACACTGTATAGCGCTCCCCTCCTCGTCCCCCCACTGCTGTACCTCTGTTCAGTTCTCTGTTCAGCTCTCTGCTTTACCTCTCTTCAGTTCTCTGCTTTACCTCTGTTCAGCTCTCTGCTTTACCTCTGTTCAGCTCTCTGCTTTACCTCTCTTCAGTTCTCTGTTCAGCTCTCTGCTTTACCTCTGTTCAGCTCTCTGTTCAGCTCTCTGCTGTACCTCTGTTCAGCTCTCTGCTTTACCTCTGTTCAGCTCTCTGTTCAGCTCTCTGCTTTACCTCTGTTCAGTTCTCTGTTCAGCTCTCTGCTTTACCTCTGTTCAGCTCTCTGCTTTACCTCTGTTCAGTTCTCTGTTCAGCTCTCTGCTTTTGTTTGGGTTCAGCTCTCTGTGTTCAGCTCTCTGTGTTCAGCTCTCTGTTCATCCAATTTCATGTTTGGAGATTTCTGTTGTATTTGTGCGTTCTGTTCAACTGAAAATTTAAACAGTGGAAGAAGTCTTCCTTTGAATGTCAAAAATGTATTAATAATTGATCAATAATCATAATTTAGTAAGTGATATTGCATTTGTAAAATGTTAATTGTAGCTTCAGAACTGCGAATAGTTGCCAAGTTTTCTCTGTGTGTTAACACGTTCTCGTGTGGTGCTCGTCCGACAAGGCGAGCGTCTTCAAGTCATCACTTTATCAAAGAGTTTCAGTTTCTGTTTGTTTTTTTCCTTCCTTCCTCACCTCCACTTTCTCTCTCTCTCTGTCTCTGTCTCTGTCTCTGTCTCTGTCTCTGTCTCTGTCTCTGTCTCTGTCTCTCTGTCTCTCTGTCTCTCTTTCTCTCTCTCCCGGCAGGAAGTGACATCACAAAACGAGCCATTTAAGAAATCACAATGAAGGAGTTCCAAGAGACGCTGCGCAGGAAATTAAGACAACTGTGAGTGGAGAGAGTGGACGGAGGGGGCTGAACCAGGACTCATCCCGGAGGACCAAATGCACAAACCCAGTCCACATTCCCTTTGGATGGACGGAGCCGGAACTGGAGGACCACTGGAACGTGTGGGGCGCCCCCTAACTGTGGGGAGGTGTCCACACGGGCTCTGTGGGCGAGCTGCTTTCTGGGCGGCGACCTGCGCCCAGAGGACCACCGCAGTACATTATATATAGATAACGTATATAGACAGCCGATTTCTACTACTACTTCTACTACTTCTACTTCTACGACTGCTACACATGGTCTTTAAACCCTATAGAGGAACCGAGGAGGACACAAGTACGCATATTGGTGCGTGTTATTATATCAATATGGACATTGTGACACACAATGCACAGAGAAAGAAAAGAAAATGCATATGGTCGCTTCCTGGCTGCGTCCCGGAAACGAAAATATCGATTTTCTTTATTTTTTTTTTAATACTTATTCCCGAGGTGATGCTCGGTTAATTTTTGTTTCGATTGAGTCTCCCCCAACGGTGAGCCCAACCTCTTGAAGAACATCATCACGGGTTAGGAGCTCACACAGACTGTAGCCTGTGTGGGTGTCGCCCTCCTTCGAAAAACATATGTTCCCGAACCCTCACGCTTTTGGAGAGACGTCCCGATCCATGCGGGAGGTGTCCTCGGCAGGGTGGGAGTCGACCTATCTGGACTCCTCGCCTGTTCCAAGCTCTCTCGGCAGAGCGAAGCGCTAAACGATTCCAACTGTTTGTTCTATTCGAGTACTTAACCACATCCGGGACTCAAGCCAACCTTCTTTTTGATTTGTATAAATTGTCCGTTCAGTCCCGGCCACTAAACACCGGTGTCTGCAATACCGGCGTCCTTCTGCTGGGAACCCTGTTCAACGCCGGGGTTTGTTTTGAGGGCTCGCACTAAACTGGTGATCTTAAAGGGATACACGCCAAACTGGCGTTCCTCTACGGACCAACACAGCGTTGTGTCGTCAGACCAACGCACCACATGGGTGTACTTCTGGAAGACCCATGCAAGAGATGGGCTCTTTTTTTTTTATTAAGGAACTGTTCATGGGTCTTTTCTTGGGACCCATGCATCTCTGTTGTCCCTCCTTAGTTCCCACAGCATTGGTTTCATTTTGAGGACCCATGCAGGGCTGTTGTTCCTTTTTAGTTTACACACAACATAAGTGTCATTTTGAGGACCCATCCAACACTGATGTCCTTGGTTTAGGACGTATTTGAGGACACGTTTGAAACCGCCTTTAAAGTAAGGTAAACCCAGTCCGTATTACATGGATAAGGCCATAGTACAATGGTTAACATATTGCCTAAATCCCGCCGGACAGAAATATCGTCAGTATACCTTTTTTTTTCAAAGGCACAGTAAACCACACTTAACTAAGGTGCAATGAAATTAGTTAAATTTCCCTGATGTAGATGAAATATTTGCTCTTTTTTTAATTCTATTCGATTTTTTAAGTATCAATTCAGTTTAAAATCAATTTCCCACTTGGTTATCATTTTTAATGGTTAGTTTAAATGGCCGTAGCGATGTTTTTTAACACAACGTCAGGGGGGGGGGGGATCGGGGATCACACAATGATCAAACATCACTCAACGTGTCCGACCTCTTGCATCATGTGGCCCTTCGGCTGGCTCCTCAGTTAGCATCAATGTGGGAGAAAGCCATTAACTGTACGCCAGGGCAAGGGGTTCCACTCCCAGCGCGTTCGGAGGCTGCGTGCCAAGGGCTCCGCGGCGGAGAAGTTAGTGCAATGCAAAAAATTCCAGTGCATTGCACAACCCAAACAAAAAGGGCGTTTGCCTGGAAACTAAACATTTTGTAACTTTCGTTTGGTTTAGTTTTTTTTGGGGGGGGCGGGGGGGGGTTTGGAGAAATCCTTACTCAGCAGTCATTCATCAATTTGCTCCGTTTGTTGTCGTTCCCTCCCTCCAGCTCCACTCGTGCTAACACTAATAGTGCCACAGCCAGCAGTTCCTCAAACCCTCCCACCGACCACTGGGTCGGTTTACAACCCCGTAAGCCCCGCGCGGTCACGCTCACGACACTTGAATGTACAGTTACTGCGCCGACTGTCTACACTCGTTGCCTCAGTGGTGTGTCGAGGTGTGTGCGGCGTTTTGGGGGCGGTGGGGGAGGTCAAAATCCATCACTGGGATCCGGTCACTAGTCCCACGGAACGACGTTTAGTTTAGGCTATGAACTTCGCTTCGCTTCGGGGGTCGACGCTTATTTAACCCCTCCCTTTTGAATGCTGCAACTTACATGAAATGGTTCCCCTGTTTACGCGGAAAAAATTCGGTGTGTCTGTCTGTCAAAGATAAGTGTGTTTAACCTACGTTTACGGGATTCCGCTCGCTCTAAATGATTTCTGTCACCGACTCGTCGTGTATCGAGATATATATATATATACATATACACAGACATGCGTTCAGTTGAGTCTTTTTTAAGTTATCCGGGGCGCGTCGGTCGTTGGCGAGGCGACGGGCACGTCCTCTATGGTAGTCTTTGAGAAACACTGGCACGTTGTGGAGATGAAGAACACAGCGCAGATCAAGGTCCACCTTTTGATGAACCCACTGAAGAGCCGAATCGGCAGTCGGCTCGCTTCAATGAGAAAGCCATGAAACTGGATTAGCTGAAACCCTATAGATATATATAGATGCATATATATATGACCAAAATGTATTTTTTAATAACCGCTTTTGTTGTGGGATATCAAATGGCGCAGATGTAGATTGCTTTGTCCCTTTTGTGTAGATGGTATAAGAAGAGAGGTATATTTGCTGAAGGAGAGGATACAGTGTTTGAAGCCTTGTACAGTAGATCAGACACTTAGGATGGTTGTCGGTTTCTTCGTCGGCCTCAAACAAACGTTCCCGTCGTCTGACCGCCTGACCCTGTTGTTTTTCCATCGTTTCACACACGTTGACATTTCATGATTTGGTTCTTTACGAGGAATTTTCTTTTTGCTTTCGTGCGCATTGTGGCACTTTGTCAGAAGATGAAACCTCATGGATTTGTGTTTGGACTTGCTTTCTGTTTCTACTCATGTCATTCCGCTTCTAGACATTCTCCGGGTCCGTCGCCGGCACACAATACGACAAGAGTTAGCCTTTCAGTTGTGACAAGAATGTAAAACCTGCCACTTATTGAAATAAATAAAGTTTTGCTTTTCAAAAGCATTTAATGCCGATTTGTCTGAAACGTTCTTCATGCACAACGACGTCTTATCTCTGTTATATTAAGCTTTCATGGTCCTCTGTAATTAAAATGTCATTCTCTGTTTAATGGTATCAGAAATTCACTCGGGCGTGTGTCTTTTTGGTGAGATGGCTGAATGACCAGTCTTCACATAAACTAACCACAACTAATGGTCATACATACTTTATAACCTGTACAACAGTGGTTCCTGTGGTGGGTCGAGGCCCACATGCGGACCGCGATGGCCTTTTGAGTGCAGGGTTGCAAAGTTAACCCCACCCCTCCACCACCTCCTACTGTTTTCTCCGTTCACGACGCACGATGGCGCCATTGCTTCACCTCGTCCACGGCGGCGCAGCTGGAACATGTCGCGGTCGGGACAACGTGTCAAGCACGTCTTGTAGCGTTGACACAAGAGAGCGCACCCGGGCTTTTTTTGTTGTTTGTTTTTAATTGCCCGATCTCTAACTTTGCTCCCCCGCTTATCCAACTGTTATCTCACACCAGATGGCGATGCAGTTCATTTATTTAATTTGATTCAAGCGTGGTGCAACTGTTTTTACAACGAGGGGAGGATCACGAGACGCAGTTAAATTGGATCGTGGCGCTGGCAATTAAGAGGCGGGGCGTGACGTCTGCTGCGTGAATCTGATGACTTAATTACAATGTGGAGCAGTTAAGGATAAAGACCCGGGACTTTTGTTTCCCTAAAGTAACCATCAATCTGATTAGTGGATAATGCATTTGATTATTTGACCGTATAAACAGAAACATATAGGGGTCAAGCAAGCGCACTGGAATTATGAATGGGCCTGTGTGAATGCGTGGAGGGGGGGGGGGGGGGTAGAGAGTGTGAGAGAGGGAGAGATGGGGAGAGGGGGGGGGGGGGGGGGGGGGGGGGG
>NC_079430.1:18122753-18232008 GCF_026213295.1 Gadus chalcogrammus
TGTGTGTGTGTGTGTGTGTGTGTGTGTGTGTGTGTGTGTGTGTGTGTGTGTGTGTGTGTGTGTGTGTGTGTGTGTGTGTGTGTGTGTGTGAGAGAGAGAAAGAACAAACAAGCAAAGGAAACCAGGGGAAGAGAGCGAGAGACAGAGGGAGAGAAAGAAGGGTTGTTCGAGTGACGCGAGAGCACAGACGACAACAGGAGAATCAACATGAGCTCTGCTGTGAAGGGCAGCTTTCCGACCAATCACGTCGCTAATAGACGTGTTGGTCCAGAGTCGCCGGGGGGACGCTCGCTAACTGACGAGGAGAATGATGGGAGCCTTTTGATTGGCCGCCAAGCACTCCCACTGTGTGTGGGAAGTCAGAACCGGATTCCGATTCATGAGTTGATAAGAACGGACAGCAGGCAGTTTGCCATGGTGACTCCGGAACAACAGAGTCCCACACACACACACACAAACACACAAACACACACACACACACACACACACACACACACACACACACACACACACACACACACACACACACACACACGTGCACACATGCACACATGCATACACACACACACACGCACAGGCACATGAACGCATAAACCTATTCACAGACCCTCAAAATGTACGTGCACATGCACACATGCACACACACACACACACGCATCTGCACATGCACACGTAAACCTAGTCACAGACACACGCGCAATGCGCATGTACGTACATGCGTCCACAGATACCCACAGACATACACATACTTGCACAGTGCACACTGTTGACCATCTGCGGAGAAGGACAGTCCCACACGCACACACACACACACACACGCACACACACACACACACCACACACATGTCTGTGTGTGTCTGATGTGTGTATGCTGTTTGTGGTCGTGAGCAGCTGGCCATGCTTATGAGTTGAATAGACTGTGAAATAGACAGTGATTAATTTTAAGTATCCAAAGCGCTTCTTTGCGATCCACAACTTCATGGATCGTTGAATGTGCATGTGTGCATTCGGGATTGTGTTAAAGTGTGTGTGTGTGTGTGTGTGTGTGTGTGTGTGTGTGTGCGTGCTTGAATGTGTGAGTGTGTGTGTTTGTATGTGTGTGATTGTCCGTCTCTGCTGGGGGCTCCTATTAGGTCCTCCGTTCCAGGGTGGAGGGCCAAAACTAAAGCTACGTTTCCCACGCTTCCCTGTGTGCTTCCAGAGACCTCCAGCTGTGTGTGTGTGTGTGTGTGTGTGTGTGTGTGTGTGTGTGTGTGTGTGTGTGTGTGTGTGTGTGTGTGTGTGTGTGTGTGTGTGTGTGTGTGTGTGTGTGTGTGTGTGTGTGTGTGTGTGGAGCCGGGTTTTATGTGCGTGGGTGTGTGTGTGTGTGTGTGTGGTTTGGTGTGGGTGTTTGGAGCCCCGTTTCATGTATGCAAGTCAGTGTATTTGAGTGTTGTGTGGTTGCGTGTGTGTGTGTGTGTTTGCGCATCATGTATTTGAGATTGTGTACGGGTGTGTGTGCATATAAATATATGCAAGCTGGAGAATGTTCAACAAACATGATGTATTGTTGTGTAAATTAGTCATTATTGAGTTTGCGTGTGTGTGTGTGCATCCATCTGTGTCTATACATGTGAGTATTCGAGCCAGAGTATCTGTGTATGTGTGTGTGTGAGTGTGTGTGTGTGTGTGTGTGTGTGTGTCTGTGTGCGTGCGTGCGACGGAACAGACTCAGAAGAGAACCCATGAATACATGATAACCACCAGCCATGCACACAGCAGCATACGCTAGTGCTGCGCATGCTGATGCTGACGCCCGCGCACACTGCCTGCTATCCTCGGCCTCCCCACGCACGCGTTGCCTGCCATAATGAAAGCGGCTGCAGATAAGCTAAGTCCTCTTATTGGATCCATTATTAAGTGTTAGCCGCAGCGGTCCCAGCACCGTGTCGGGGTATTACGAGCGACTCTGTGTCCTATCGCATGGATTTATCTCCCTGTATATTACAAGGGGCCCTGATTGGATGATTGGGTATCGGCTGAGTCTGCGTGGTCTGTGGTAGGTCTGTTGCACAGTGGTCCCTACGGTGTACCCCTTTGTCAGTCGTGTCTGGGGGGTGGGGGACTGGGTGTGCGTGGGGGTGTGTGTGTGTCTGTTTGTGCACTGTGTGTATGTGAAGGTGTGTGTGTGTGTCTGTGTGTGTGTGTATGTGTTTATATGTGCTTATGCAAACAGACGTGTGTTGTTGTACAATCAAGAAGACAGATTCTCAATTTTTGTGTGAATCTGTGTGTTTGTGTGTGTCAGTGTGTTGGCATGCATAGTGTTTTATTGTGACGCACACACTCATGCATGTGCCTTGAGTGTGTTTTCATGTGTGCTGGGGAATGCGTGCGCTTTCGCCGTGCGTCGTCGACACTCGTTAGCGGAATGTGCTGCATATGTTAACGGCTGCATGTCTGTAAGTGCGCCATGCGCCCAACACACACACATCACACACATCACACACATCACACGCCCACACCCGAGTCACGATGCACTTTTCGGAGGCTCTTTGCGGCACGAGCAAATTAGCGCACGCAACATGTTTGACGTGTAGCTCTGAACGCACCCCCGAGCGAGCGGGGGAAGAAGCTTCTTTAGTTGTGCGCTCATGTAGCACCGCTAACAATCTTCCCACTTTAGCGCGAACATGCTAGCCGCGGCAGCTACATCCCCCTCCCTCCTGTTAAGGGGGAACATCAATCTGGGAAAGAGAAAAAAAGACAAATCAATTTATGCGCTTGGCTTCTCCGAAAAGACGACAAAGACGTGAGATTAAAATGTAATTAACGGAAAACGCCGTAGTCTTATTCCAAAGCACTTCACATGTCAGTTAAAAACCTAGCGGTCTCTGCATTTTCTTGTACGATAACACATAAATAAATAAGATTAAGATTAACTTTGGTCACACCAGACAGGGGAACGGGAGGGGTACAGGAGTTATCGGAATTAAAAAGAGATCGCAAAAATAAGTAATTAAAAAAGTTACGAAATAGGGTTGAATTTTCATGAAAGAATTAACGTGGAAATATATCTCATGTGAATCGTATTCATGAATATGAATGTTACAATAAACCAAAGTAAAATAAATTGCCCCAATATTGGAGGGTGTGATGAGATAATCATCACGAAACGCGCTTGGGTGTGAATTGCCAAGTCTAGAATGAGAGCCCAGATCATAAATACACACCACACGTAGTCACGTGCACACATGCACACACAGTACACACAGTCCCACTACACAGCAACACATGCCTGTGTTTTAAAATAAAACGTCCTCACATTGTCAGCTCATACGTCTCCCATATTCAACAATATTCGCTGGCATTATATCTTTTTAATTGCTTTTTTACAGCCAAATCCAATAAACCCAATCCTTTACAGCTGAACTACCTTCAAAACATTATGAGGATGTCTTGATTCCTAGCCGATACAAACCTTAAAGGAAATCTTAACCTGTTTTAGCAGGTCTCAAAATATAAAATCAATATCAACATTTACATTTTTTTTTCTACTTCTGCTTGAGAACACGATTCTGAAGCCAAACGACGAGAAAAGCCTCCCTCTCTCTCTGCTCCCTCCCTCATTACGTCTCTCCACCAGTGAGAAGTGTTACGAGTCGCACACTCGTGATTGACAGGCGAGCTGAATCCTCCAAACCAATCAGGGTGGAGTAGCCCTGCTTGAACGAACCGGGGAGCTGTCCCAAATCAAAGTTGGCTCACACAGAGGCAGGTGCAGTCGACTCCAATCCAATATTCTCACAGCACATTTCACTCACTAATACCTGGCAGACAGGGCTACAGGCAATCCTAACAAATGACACTCGATGGTTCCTCCATCTCCCCTACATCACCTTTAAGTCGAGACCCTGCCGGGTCAATCCCAGCTCGGCTATAGAACCACTTCATCGCTCCTCATCTCCAAGAAGTTGTCTCAGGGTTTGGTTTTCATTGAAGAAGACAAGTGTGTGTGTGTGTGTGTGTGTGTGTGTGTGTGTGTGTGTGTGTGTGTGTGTGTGTGTGTGTGTGTGTGTGTGTGTGTGTGTGTGTGTGTGTGTGTGTGTGTGTGTGTGTGTGTGTGTGTGTGTGTGTGCGTGCGTGCGTGTGTGTGCGCGTGCGCGTGCGTGTGTGTGCGTGTGCGCTTCAGGGGCCTGGCCTGGGGCAAGGTGGAGAGTGCTTCAGACGTGAAGGATGGGGCTTGAAGACCGGGAGTACAGTCACGTCAGGGAGGATTTAGCGGTACACGGGACCTGTAGATGGGCGAGGGAGATGGGTGAGAGAGAGAGAGAGAGAGAGAGAGAGAGAGAGAGAGAGAGAGAGAGAGAGAGAGAGAGAGAGAGAGAGAGAGAGAGAGAGAGAGAGAGAGAGAGAGAGAGAGAGAGAGAGAGAGAGAGAGAGAGAGAGAGAGAGAGAGAATGCAGAGATTATATTGTAAAGGCAAACAATAAACAAAGAAGCAGCCACTAATCACGACGCTTTACAATCTGACGGACAGTAAAGGGGGGGAGGCAGAGAGACCGGAACGTTCCGTGGCGGGCCTCAAGATGGGGTCCTGGTTGTTGTTAGGGAGGCATCAGGTTTTAAGTGGTGATGATAATGCTGCCACATATAGCAGAAGGAGCAGGGAAACTCATTAAAATAAATGACATGAGTGTGTGTGTGTTTGTGTGTGTGTGTGTAGGTTTGTGTGTGTTTGTGAGGGTACGTGTGGGCATTTGCGTGGCCGTGCAAGTCAGTTTATATGCGATTATGTGTGGGTGTGTTTCTAACTTTGTTTGTGTGTGTGCGTGTTTGCATGGATGTGTTTACGTGGGCTGGTTTGTGACACGCACATGTGTGTTATGTGTTTCGATTTGCAGACAAGTGAGTGTGTGTGTGTGTGTGTGTGTGTCTGTGTGTGTGTGTGTGTGTGTGTGTGTGTGTGTGTGTGTGTGTGTGCCTGCGTGTGTGTGTGTTTGTGTCTGTGTATCTGCATGTGTGTGTGCATGGCTGTCTTTGTGTGTGTGAGCGTGGCCATGCAACTCTGCCTGTGTTTGTGTGGGCCTGTGTTTGTGTGTGTGTTGACGTGCACGCCACCCTGCTTCCAATCAGCCTCAGCGGGGACGCCGCCGGGAAGCGACAGACAGCCGTTGGCGGGCGGAGCAAGGGGCCATCCTCCTAACGAAGGATGCCTTAACGAGCCGTGCTTAACGAGGGCAGAGCCAGTGGCTCGTCTTCCCGTTAGCGGGAGATGATGCGTGTGGAAGAGGGCCCCTCGGTAATTAGGCTTAGCACAGTGACAACGGAGGACAAAAAAGAAATCGAAATCTCAACGTTTTAAGGGTCCTTAAAAATATATAAAAGATGGCGGCTGGAAGTGGAATTGTTGGACTTATGAGGCAGAACAAACGAGATTCCTCTGCGTGTTTCCTGAGGTTCGCATCGCATGCCGCCATGGAAACGACACTCAGTCCGTTAGGCCAGCAATTTCACCTTAACGGACTGCCGTGTTTCTCTTGAGCAGTGCAAGTAAATATAGATGGTTCTGCTGCCATCAGCATACACAAACACACAAACACCAGAGTGTTATTGGCTTTATGTAAAAAAGCACACACACACCACAGACATTTCCACACGGATCACTCATGCGCGCAGACCCACAAAGACACACACTCACGTTTACGCACGTACACACAAATTTCACACTCACACTCGCAATGTCCTCTTTTCCTTGCATATTATCGCCCGGGTCCATTAATGGGGTACACACGCACGCACGCACGCACGCCAACACACACACACACACACACACACACACACACACACACACACACACACACACACACACACACACACACACACACACACACACACACACACACACACACACACACACACACACACACGTACACAAACATTCCCACACTCACGCTTGAACACACACACACCCGCTAAAGTTTGTTGATTTGAAGAGGAAGTAATTTCAGTTTAATCAGGCTTTACAATGGGAAACAGGAGACTATTAGATGGACTGTTAAGTGTATCTGTGTGTGTGTGTGTGTGTGTGTGTGTGTGTGTGTGTGTGTGTGTGTGTGTGTGTGTGTGTGTGTGTCTCTACGCGAGTGTGTGCGTGTGTGTGTGTGTGTTTGTCTCTACGTGAGTGTGGTGAGTAATCGATCCCATGCCCTTGGAAGTCTCCTACATTTATTTAATCAATTATTTATTTATTTATTTGATTACTTCTCAGCCACCCCCTTCTCCATCTCCCCTTATCGCTCCTTATTAAACCGTACGCTAACAAACAGTCCTTTGAAACCCACTTTCCAACCCCCACGACCTCCATTTGTGCTCAGTAGTTCCTCTCCTTCTGCCGAGGTATTTTTAAAAGCTTGGCAGTTGGGCCGAGACCACCCCTGGAATGCTAAAATATAATCTGTTGTTGTTTTTGCGTTTTTTTTAATTCCCCTAAAGTTAAATTCCATTAAGACCAGAACCAAGACGGCAGTTTTTGAGGTTCCGTAAATAGGTTTTTGTTTTATTATAAAGGCTTGCCATTACCTGAAGTTGACTTATACTCTGATTGTTTTTTTCTTGGAAATGGTAATGGGATAATTTTAGTGTTTTAGAGTTTAGAGTGTTTTTAATTTGGCCTACTGCTCCCAACTTTAATGCAGCTTTATTCGGATGGATGGAAGACTTTTGTGACTTGATGCGCACGTGCACACAACCACACACACACACACACACACACACACGCACACACGCACACACGCACATGCACACACGCACATGCACACACGCACATGCACACACTTGTAGCGGTGATCAGCATGCTTCCAGTTTGGGCGGGTCTGCTTAGCTCAGGAGGTAGAGCGGGATGCCATATAACCGGAAGATTGCTAGATTGATCCCCGGGTCCTCTTCGCAGAGCGTCGAGGTGTCCCTGAGCGAGACGCCTAACCCTGACTGCTCCCGACGAGCTGGCTGTCGCATTGCATGGTTGACTCTGCCGAACGTGTATAAATCTGTCTCTGACCCATTGTAAGTCACTTAAATGACTTAATAAAGTCATTTAGACGGAGTAAAGCGTCTGCTAAATGCCCTGAATGTAAATGTAGTTGCCTCGGTTCAGATGCAGTGGGGGAACGTAAATGTTGTTACCTTGGTGCAGAGGCGGCGATGGTAAAGATGTCTCAAAGAATGTGGCCCACCGGTGCTAGACCCAGGGCACTGCTCTCATCTGTGTGTGACGAACCGCAACGCATTTAAGAGCCCCCCTGCGACATGCGGTCGGCAGCGGACCGGGTAAACACAGAGCCAACACCGTCAGAGGGCTTACGTAGCGTTTGTTGATGTGCAATCAATGATGCGTTCAGGAGCGCTATTGCTGGTTTGTTTGGATAGAGGGTGGAAACCAATGGTGTTTTCGTTGGTTTAATGTTGTGTGTGTGTGTGTGTGTGTGTGTCTGTGTTGTGCGTGTGTATGTCTGTATGTGTGTATCGCTTTGGAGCACATAGGTATATGACACGCACGCAGACAGAAAAGGGGAGACGCACGCGCACACAGACACACACACACACACACACACACGCACACACACGCACACAGACACAGACACACACACACACACACACACACACACACACACACACACACACACACACACACACACACACACACACACACACACACACACACACACACACACACACACAGTGAGAGGTGTTGAATTTGGTGTAAGGCTGAAAATGACCTTGCCGGAGCGTCTTGGTTGTGGGGTTGGGTACAGTTCACATCTAAACCGATACCAGTACCGCTACGTAGAATTCAGAGCTGGTACCCAACGGTATCCTTTTGGACAACTTTACCCTCTCTGAATATCAAAAGTGTGACTTTGTTTCTAATGAGTCCACACCTCTGACTCTCAACACTGTAATTTAATTTAGAATATTTTACGAAACACCCCAAATAAAACCCTTCCTTCGTTCCCTCTCCCCCCTTCCACACCAGTCCGTCACACCCCCAGCCTCTCAGTCTGCCACCGTGGCGTGAGAATGCGTGTGGCGTGCGTCTTGGATTATGTGATATCCTTCCCACCAGCTGGCCGTCGTGACTGCGGCGAGGTAATGACCTCAGGGGCCCTCACTGAGACCAGAGGCCTCTGGGGGGCCTCACTGAGACACTGGACCTCAGGGGCCCTCACTGAGACAAGAGGCCTCTGGGGGGCCTCACTGAGACACTGGACCTCAGGGGCCCTCACTGAGACAAGAGGCCTCTGGGGGGCCACACTGAGACACTGGACCTCAGGGGCCCTCACTGAGACACAGGGCCGGGACGGAGGGGGGGACCTCTGGGGGGCCTCACTGAGACCCTGGACCTCTGGGGCCCTCACTGAGACACAGGGCCGGGACGGAGCGGGGGGACCTCTGGGGGGCCTCACTGAGACCCTGGACCTCTGGGGCCCTCACTGAGACTATAGGCCGGGTTGGACAGTGCAAACTCTTACCTGTCGGTAGGTAAGAGGGTTACCTGTCGATAAAAGCTCGAGTGTGAACACTCTAGTGTAAACAACACGACTGATGCCGCTGATTATAACAACAAACATATTAAACATTCATATTTTTTGTTTGTTAACTCTCTTCATGTATTAACTAAAGCTTTATTGGTTAATTAAGCACCCTGATTGTAAAGTGTTCCTCAGGATTCTTCTTCGGCTCTGATGCAAGAGCCCGGCTAATATTGTTCTTTTTTGCCTGTTTTCTTTTCTTAACTAATTATGGACGCGCTCCTTTTATGTTTCACGGCACGGGAAGCAAACCAGACTAATGAAGCTGAGTCTACCGCCCGGCCCCTGGTACATAAAAGCAGCAAGACCCATAAATAGTGTGATGAGACACACCTGGGGCTGTCTGAGGTTGACCCCTCTTTGAACAGGGGTCTGTTCTGTTGTGCTCGTACGCTTTGATTGTACACAGCCTCGCTTGTGATTCGCTGTGGATAAAAGGGGTCTTCTGAATGACCAAATGCCAACGGTGATGATTATAAGTTATCCGGTTGCGTAACACGCAGCGGTGTTAAGAAAGTGTTCTTATGAACGGACAACCTAACGATGTTTTTTTGGGGCAAAGATTTCGAGACGAGGAATCTGGACAGTTGAGGAATCCTCGGCCGACCGGCAAATTGGTTTTAAGTTAAATTAAATGGAGATGTAATTAAAACTTGGACTGCGAGTGTCAGTAGTGGAATTTAGCAATTATGTTTTCAGCCTTATTGGACGGTTAACCCCGATGGTTTCTCGGGAGAATACGTCCGGTGCATAACATGTGCACAATGTGAAAAGAAATGTAAGAAAACGCCTCGCTCATCTTTAAAGTTGCTTCCAATTTTCCGAGTGGTCAGTAAAGGAGCTAAATCTGAAGAAATTAGCCGTAAAGTTTCAGCATGGTTTGGACTCTTTTTCTATTTTATTTTATTCAATATTTTAATCAAAAGTAGCACAAAGATTGAGAAAACTTCGGTGGGACTCAAGAACTGTCCGTAATGAAAGACTCTTAAAACTGTGTGTATGTGTGTGTGTCTGTGTGTGTCTTTGTGTGTGTGTGTGTGTGTGTTTGTGTTTTTACCGTACTGAAAAATTATTTTGAAAACGTGTTTTCAGAAATTGAAATGAGGAGTTTTCAATGAAAAACGCTAATTATCTCCGGGTTTTCAGGGTTTACTTATGAAAGTCTTGAACCAATGAGGACAAAATCAATGATGCATTTTGTAAACACACAAAGAAGATCCTTTATTCACGGATGTTCTCTGGAAAACTAAGAATATTGTTTTGTTCACGAAGAGAAAGAGTGATAGAAAGAGAGAAGGATGGAGAAATAGAAAGAGAGAGGGAGGGAGAGAGAGAGAGCAGGGAGAGACGAGGACAAAAATACATAAGCAAAACCGAGCGAGAGAGAGAAAGGAAGGTAGACATGAATGTATTCATGAATTCAAAGTGAAGGTTATTACTAAGCATCCATCAAAACTCAAAGGAGAACCAATATACATACTGATGAACCACTTTTTAAAAACTGCCAAATTGGCTTATTAAAATGCTTTTTTCAAGGCCAACTGGGTGTGGTTGTAATATTGTGATTAGTGTGGGATTCACTGATGTAAAACTTGGTCCAAAGTCGATTCCTGCTTGTTCTCAAGCTTAAAATATGTCAGGGTCAGTAGGTGCAATGGCGAGGAGAACATCTAAAGATTTAGGAAGCGGGGGCAAGTGGAATTACTAAATTAATCTAATGCAGCACTGCATTGTGGGTAAGTGCAAGTTCAGCTCACCTTCTTTCAGTGTAAAGTAAGGTCATTCCAAAGTGGGATAGTCGATAGATTCATCTGTGAATAATGTATATCATCCTTTTAGCATGCATACTGTATGCCTATAAGACCCTTATTAACCCAGAAAGAAAGAAAGTCACAGATCTAAGTTCTCTGTGGATATGAAATCCAACTTTTGCTTGGACAATATACCTTATATGTGAAAAGAGAAATGTCTAAATTAATGAAATGATTATCTCCAGATACCAGAGCCATGAGCAGCCATGGAAGACTAAGGTATTGTCAAACAAAAGCATCAAAAATAATAATTTTCTAAAACCATAAGCCACATATGTTTTCTTCCACTTTCCCTTGACTTATATTGAACAAAAAAAAAGAAACGATAAGGATCCCGATTAACTTTTCAGTTAATTGACGTATTCATAGTGAACTTTTGGGTTCAAAATGGCCGCCTGTTAAGCGAAGCAGAACCGGATAAGAAGAAGGGGGTCGGGGAGGAGTGGTGGTGGCGGAAAGAGGGCAGACGACGTGGACTTACATCACAACAGGAAGAGACAGAACAGGACTTATAGGACGGGAATAACAGAACAGACACGACAGGTTTAGCTCAAGTCTTTTACATCTAGGTTGCTCTGTCCCTACTTCCAAACAGCTCCAAATCTCTTCCTTTTTCTCGTGACCGCTCCTTCTTTCCTCTCCTGTCTTCTTCTCTTTATTCTCTCCTCTCCTCTCTTCTACTCTGCGTTCTCCTCATCTCACCTCTGTTTTGCCCCTCTGCTCTTATCACCCTCCTCCCCCCTCCTCTACCTCCTCCTCCTCTACCCTCCTCCCCTCTCCAACTCTCCCTCCTCCCCTCTCCACCTCTCCCCTCCTCCTCTCTCTCCACCTCTCCCCTCCTCCTCTCTCTCCACCTCTCCCCTCCTCTCCCCTCTCCTCCTCTCCCCTCCTCCCCTCTCCTCCTCTCCCCTCCTCTACCCTCTCCTCCTCTCCCCTCCTCCTCTCTCTCCTCCTCTCCCCTCCTCTTCCCTCTCCCCTCCTCCCCTCTCCTCCTCTCCCCTCCTCCCCTCTCCAACTCTCCCTCCTCCCCTCTCCTCCTCTCCCCTCCTCTCTCTCCACCTCTCCCCTCCTCTACCCTCTCCTCCTCTCCCCTCTTCTTCCCTCTCCACCTCTCCCCTCTTCTTCCCTCTCTACCTCTCTTCCCTCTTCACTTCTCCCCCCTCTCCTCTCTCTTTCCTCTCCTCCCCTCTTCTCCCCCTCTCCTGCCACTCTGAACATGATAATAACAGCACAGCATTAATTATGAAATACATGGGAGTACATTCATGAGAAGACATGTTTTTAATAAAAAATGACAAGCCTTTAAGCGACTCTGTGTCCTATTGGTGTGTGTGTGTGTGTATGTGTGTGTGCGTGTGTGTGTGTGTGTGTGTGTGTGTGTGTGTGTGTGTGTGTGTGTGTGTGTGTGTGTGTGTGTGTGTGTGTGTGTGTGTGTGTGTGTGTGTGTGTGTGTGTGTGTGTGTGTGTGTGTGTGTGTGGGCACTATATATGCTTCCGTTCGCCCGTTCTCTGCTTGGTTAGACAGTACGTCAATGATATTGACGGTTGCTACATAAATAGACAGATGGAATATGTATGCGCAGCCATGTCAAGTATAAAATAGCCTATATAAAAATATATATTTATATTTATATAGGCTATTTTATACTTGACAACGAAGGCGAAGCCAACTATAATTTTACTTGCTTTGTTTTTTTTCTTTCAGCTAGTTCTCTCTCCCCCTCTCTCCCCCAATGTCCCCTCCCATCCCTCGACCATTCTCCTCCTCACTTACCCCCCTCCCTCTCTCTCTCTTCCTCATTTCTTACTTTCCCTCTCTCCCTCCCTCTCACTCCCCATAGTACCCTCTCTCTCCCCTCTCTCCCACTATGCCTCCCTCTTTCTCTCCCTCCCTTCCAATTGCTCCCCCCCTCTCTCCTTATTTTATTTCTCAACTATTTCTCTCTCTCTCTCTCTCTCTCCCTCTCCCTCTCCCTCTCTCTCTCTCTCTCTCTCTCTCTCTCTCCCTCTCCCTCTCCCTCTCTCTCTCTCTCTCTCTCTCTCTCTCTCTCTCTCTCTCTCTCTCTCTCTCTCTCTCTCTCTCTCTCTCTCTCTCTCTCTCCCTCTCTGGCTCTTGTCCTTGCTATGGCATCTCCATGTATATTTAATAGATGCATCGGCCGAACGCAAAAAAAACCAGCACTGAATTATGCATAGACGACGAGTGTGTGTGGATTTCTGTGTGTGTGTGTGTCATCCATCAGTTTGGGATGGGGGGTATAGATATTCAAGTTCTATGAGAGCCAGGGGTGTGTGTGTGTGTGTGTGTGTGTGTGTGTTCAATTTGGGATGGGGTTGGGGGGTATAATTATATAAGTTATATGAGAGCCAGGTGTGTGTGTGTGTGTGTGTGTGTGTGTGTGTGTGTGTGTGTGTGTGTGTGTGTGTGTGTGTGTGTGTGTGTGTGTGTGTGTGTGTGTGTGTGTGTGTGTGTGTGTGTGTGTGCGTGCGTGCGTGCGTGCGTGCGTGCGTGCGTATTCAGCCCTCCCTCTGCGCCAATTATTAACCATTATTCACCCCCTTAACCTCTCTCTCTTTCTGTCTCTCTCTAATCTTTCACCCCCCCCTAACCTCTCTCTGTCTCCCTCCAACCTGTGCGTGTCTGACTGCCCTACTGGGACAGTAAGTTAACCGACAACGTCGAGGAAGTTGTAGTTCATCTTGCATTTCTTTGTTAGTTTCTCTCTTATTTTGTCGGACTGTTGATCAGTATTTTCTTTCGTCAGTTTGATAGTTCTTAACGTCCCTTGTTTGTTTCTTGAGGGTAAACAAACACCTGAAAAAGAGAAATAGCATGATGCACAAACAGAAGAATCCACTGAGTGAGTGTGGTGACGGCTGGTTCAACAGGTGTGCAGCCTGCCCCAGCCCCAGAGCCCAATCAGTCTGAGGAGGGCCAGGTCAGGCTGCTTAAACCAGCCATTATCCACAAGCACACGCACGGGCCACACTTCTTTCTCTCTAACCTAAGCTTTTTGCCCTAGCCGTGTGTGTGTGTGTTGCTTTTGAGCTAACAGCAGGCAGTGGGTCAGTCCCTGTGTGGGTATGCATATAATGCATTATTCATACGGCAATACCTTCTAATGAAGTCAAAGCCTGGACACGTCCTCAAAAAGCACCCGCTGACCAGCCTCTTGGGGAAAATAACCGACCTATCGTTAGCAAGGCGACCATTAAAATGTCTCTGCTCAATTAAAAAACGCGCCTATTCATTCCGATAATAACGATAATTAGGCTGACTTTGATGCTCTTAAGTCTCAGACGTACGGAGGAATGTAAAATAATGGGGGACATGAGTTAAAGTGCCCATATTTGACCACCAATGTTGCTAATCTATTCAGCATATATCTGAGTGGACACTCTCACTTGTGTTGTCATTAAGGGTTACGATTAAGTTTGCTTTACGTTGTTTATGGTTAGTGGCAGTACTGACATCACACAGAGGGGGCGGAGTTGAGGGTCCTCATTAGCGCCAAATGGCAACAGCTGAAGCTGCAGGTGAGTCTCAGGAAGTGAGACTCTTGAGTGGAGAGTCTCTGAAGGTTCTGCCGGTGAGATTCGGATTGTTAGACCTAACCCAAAGGACACACGTTTTTCTGACAAGACACTTCTATGAAGGAACTTTTGGTTGCAAATACACGTGGAAACTGAACGACGGGATTCAAAGCGCGGGCTGGTCACCTGGAAATCAGGTGCCTGTGCGGAGTGTCACGGAGAGAGCTGTTCGCCTACAGTGGCTGTGGACCTGCGGTGAGTACCTTGCACCTAACCCCCTAGATAGGATTGCCCTCACCCAGGGATAGTCTACATTCCTCAAGTTCAACACACCAAGTAGGGAAAGACATTAGCTTACGGGCTGACTACCCGGATGTATAACGAGTCCGGTAGGTCTTTGAGGTTGACGCCTCACAAGGGGGTTTACAGACCGCTTACGTCCTTGGGGACCCTCCTTGCGTCCACTGCAAGGGACTGACGCGCGCCTCCCAAAAATTGTAACCTTGCGTCAAGGCACGTAAACCTGGCGCAGAACCAAAACAGGCTTGTGACTGCGTGGAAGCGTCTGCGTGGTCTTTTGTGTGTCAACGTCCAAACATAACTCTACCTTAAGGCATAGGAAAAGGCCTAATTTGAATGGCTATCGAAGCTCACACTTGCTGGTAAAATCTATTTTACCATAGTATTTTAGCATTCAATAAAATTTAATTGAAGTCTGGGGTGGAGGGGTGGTGTTGCAACGAACAAACCAACCCTTGTCAGGCGGCGAACGTAAACCCGGGAGTCTGTGGTATTTCTATTTGACGCCGGATGTTGTTCAGGTAATTGGGATGGTATTTAGAAAAACCAGACATAGACTCTGAGTCACTGGGTCTCTGAAATTTGCCATTGTCTGGAGAAAATATATCACCGCGGTTCTCCTTTCTGTAACTCTGCCGTGATAAGGAAGAAAACGTTCGCTTTCACCGTTCGTAATGCCCTTTGTTTTATGGATGTGAAAGGCAGAGGTTGAAACCTCAGGAGTTAGAAATTGTTAATAGACTTTGGTTGCACAGTTTTTGGAACACACACGGAACCTCGGTATTAAGGCAATAGACCAAAACACTGAGCTTGAAGGCTAGTGTTATGGAGTGACACTGAAAGAAACTTTAAATGTTAAACATTCAAGCCTAACTTTCATTGTTGCAGTAAAAGTCCAACGGGGGGTGGGGAAGAGAGAGAGAGACAGAGAGTGAGAGGGAGAGACCTGAAGGGGGACAGTTAAGCAAATACAAGGGTAGCAAAACACAGAATTCAGATAAATATATGGAGACCAACAATTTTTTTTAAATAGACACAGTAAAAGCACAATAAAGGGAGAGAGTGAAAACACAAGGAGAATAGAAGAGAGGGAGATGACAGACGATATCAGAATGTCATTGGCGCGTGTGTGTTGTACCTAGATATAATGAGTTTCAACGGGGGGCCACTTGTGTCAGATATGATTGAGTTCAGAGCACGTCTCCCTTTCCATCCGAGCACTGCGCTAGCATGCTGCCCTCCCACATGCCCCCTCAAGGCCTGAGCAAACGATGAGGAGCGAGATGTTAATGAAAATATGTAATTCTAAGCAGTCGCACACACACACACACACACACACACACACACACACACACACACACACACACACACACACACACACACACACACACACACACACACACACACACACACACACACACACACACACACACACACACACACGCATGTTCATGCAGTCACTGAGTTTGGTTCACCTCATGAAATCCTAAAGTCCTGAAGTGTGAGCATTAAATTACAGGGGGCATTGAACGAGATGTTTCAGAGTCCACCACCCTCCTTGTCTTAATCCCAGTTTAACAAGTCATCTCTACTGGTAGTCCTCGCACTGGGTGGGTGGAGCAGTGGGTGGGTGTGTGCCTACGTGGACGTGCATACGTTGATCACCCTCGTCACAGTGTGAAGCGTAGGACCCATTTCGTCCCGCCACCAACTTGCCATCACTCCATGTTTGGGCGTAGCATGAAGCTAAACCCTTGACATTAGCCAACTTGCCAAATTGTACCTAGGGACCTCGGGTGTAAATTTGCCTAAGGCTAACTCTGCTGTGATGCATCAAATGGTTACATTTAGGTTTTATTTGCGCATCGTCCCTTTCAAATAAAATTAAAATTGAAATTGGTCCCAGCCTCCCCACGACGACCAGGCAGCTCAGAGGCACTTCTGTTCCAGAAACTCTGAAGTGCCTTCCTCAGAAGCCCTGCCTCTCCGTGCTGTGACTCCATCTCAGTCTGGCGGTCCGTCTAGCAGTGGGCAGCGGCATGGGGGGGGGGGGGGGGTTATGGTTTTCATTAAAAGGGAATCAGTACCGGCGCGAGACCGATCACCTCGCTGGGAAAACTCATGCGCCTCATCCCCCCCCCCCCCCCTCCCCAAATCCCTCCGTCCCTCCCCGCCCGCTGTCTTTGTTTACTCTGACCTTCAGCCGTCGCCATGACGAGATTACGTTTGTGTACTAAACACCTGTTTCTCATACACGAGCGTCAGCGGAAAGCGTGAACACGACATTGTGAGCGTAATGCACGCGCCTCTCCAGTCGACCTGTCTGCGTGGCGTTATAAAGCGCATCGAATTAGGTTTTATTGACCCGCCGAGACGTACACGGAGGAATAAGCGCTGCCAATGTCAAACAGTTCACTCAGTGTTTGCTCACTCAAACCTCCTCGTTGGTTGTGTTGCTTGCGTTGCTGCTGATAGCAATAGTTCTGTCCGAGAAAGGAGATATGGGTTTGGTCATGGAAGGATGGGAAGTGATTTTATGGACGGCAACAAACTCCATAACAAAGGAAAGAACAAGTTTTGTGATGCCTGAATCTTTTGCTTTCATCAAATAAATCCTCATCCTATCGTTTTGCAGCGTTTGTGGTGAAATAATACTATAAGTGTGCATCTATCAGGATGTTTGCCACATCACAATCCATTTATTGCATTTCATAATTATATTTCAAAATGTTTTTCTAGCAATTGGACAATAACGGGATAATCGTAATTAATGTGTCTCCTCTCCACACAGTTCAAAACGCCGAAAGAGCAACGTGCCAAAATCAATTGAAAATAACGTAGACAAATTTAATAGAAAACAGAATGTGTATGTGTGACATAATAAATACCAAGTGGTGCATCGACACATATTCTAATATAATGTGTATGCCCCCCCTCCTTGGTACATACATTATATTTAATAACTTGGTAAATAGGATGCGTGTGTCTATGTAACATTTGGTATTTATTATGGCACACACACACAGCTTCTATTTCCTAATTTGGTCAATAGGATGTATACGTCCTGGGAGGGGGGGGGGGGTTACACTCACATCCTATCGACCAAAGGAGGATCATCAAACCCAGCCCCTTTAGCGACTGAGGAGTCAGACGACCGAAGCACCCCTCCGGCCGCGACCCCCCCCCCCCCCCCCACCCAGACGAGCCCCTGCTTAATGCAGCGCCGGTTAGTTCTGCGGTATTTATCCAGGAGCCCGTGGCAGGGGCGTCGGGGGCGGCGGCTTAATGGAGCAAGGCAGGCGGTACCTGTCGGCATGGCGATGGAGAGGGCCACGGGGGCTACTCCGGGAGCGCCGGGCTCCATTAAAAACCAGGCGCCGCTGCCATACATAACTCTCTCTCTCTCTCTCTCTCTCTCTCTCTCTCTCTCTCTCTCTCTCTCTCTCTCTCTCTCTCTCTCTCTCTCTCTCTCTCTCTCTCTCTCTCTCTCTCTCTCTCTCTCTCTCTCTTCCCCGTCAGTTCTCTGTGTAGTCTCACGGGGGGGGGGGGGGGGGGATTTAAGCACGAAGACAAGACGGAGGGAGACCCTGGAATCTCTCTCATGGTCTCTCTGGTTCCTTCGGCGTAGTTCACTCTCTCTCTTGGTCTCTCTCTGGCGTGCCATCTCTCTCTGAGCGGCGTCCAAGAATAGCTGGACCCCCGCCAAGACTTCTGCTGGAAGAGGGAATGCAGTGGCTAACACACACACGCTCGAACACACACACGCTTGCACGTGTGCTCGCTTGAACACGCGCTCGCACACACACACACACACACAAGCTCACACAAACACAAGCTCGAACACACGCTCGCACTCTGTACACAACAACCACTTGGCCCAACGGCGGAAGACAGACACACAAGCATGTGCAGCAGAAACTGACACACACACACGTTAACAAAGAAAGAAACACACTAACACTCGTGGCTTACCGAAAAATACAATACAATCAAAAATAGCCAATGGAGGACTTAATCTAAATTAATAAATAAATGTTGTTCGGGGCGGTGAAATATGGTGTTCAGAGCCCCCTCCTAAGCCCCCCATTGAAGGGCTAAAGGAGGAGACGCTAAGTCCTAGCTTCAAAGCCCGCTGCCGCTGGGTATTGTACCCGCGCGTGTCCCTCCCCCTGGGGGTAGTTTAGCACGCTAGCTTAAAAACAAAGAACATGCTCAAACAGAAAATCTCAAACTAGCAGATCCCTTCGGGAGATTCCATCTATGTCCTGACCTGTCATTGTGTTGGTTTGCGAATTGTTTATGTTTTTGCCAGTTCAAATGTGTTTGTCATCTATCCGTGGTCTATTTTTGTTTTGCTTGTTGCTTTGACGTCAAAGGACAGACGTACAGGAAGTAGGAGAATGGATGCCTTGGTTTTCCCTCCTGGCTGTAAAAGACGCGAGAAGTGTTGATTGTATGGATCTTTTTCAACACTTTTGTCAGCCCTCAGAGAGCAGCGGCTGTTGGTTTATCATGTCTCATTGTTCTCCGGTTGTCTTGTTTACCAGTTTTACTGTAAAATCCATACGAGTCATGGAAAAAAATGTCGAAGGTTTAATGGCGCTCATTTTCTGGCTCATGAAATCACGGGTTGACTTGGCTGATATCGGCAACACAGTTGGAACATTGTCTGTGTGTGTGACTGTCTGTCCGTCTGCCTGCTTGGCTGCGACAGGTCTGTACTTCCCTGATACACTGCTCATATTCCAAGTTGACATCGGCCCATTGGTTGACCAGCCCTCCCCCTGATTGGCCCTTGCAGATAAGAACCAATCGGCAGCGGACGCTGCTGTCCGCATCAGTCTTCTCCTGCTCGTGGCGTTACAACAAGCTAACATGCTAAATCTTCAGGCTAACAGCTACCAATGGGCCAATGACATCGGCCCATTGGTTGACCAGCCCTCCCCCTGATTGGCCCTTGCAGATAAGAACCAATCGGCAGCGGACGCTGCTGTCCGCATCAGTCTTCTCCTGCTCGTGGCATTTCAACGAGCTAACATGCTAAATCTTCAGGCTAACAGCTATTCCCTGCGCCACGCCGCCGCGGCTAATCCCAGCGTCCCCCTCAAAGAGAGCACACCGACCACGAGTGCTGCTTCCGGGGGTACTGAACGAAAGTTTGATGAATGACCGGACCGGTTGAATCCAGCGGGGTGATTAATCAAGCTAATCAACACATGAGACGTGGCGTCCCTGCGTTTTCTACGCCTCTGTTCGTACTTGACAAATTGACTGAACTCAACTTTATTTCCATTCTTCCACCCAGTTTTGCGTCTGACACCGTTGCACACCGAAATGAATTATGTTCTACGTTCAATTATTTCTCCGCCAAACCGGCATCATTACTTTGATCGTTTGGACAAGCATTGAGCGGGCTAGTTGCATTAGCTCACTGCCATAAATTAGTTGATGCAAAAGGTGTGTGTGTGTGTGTGTGTGTGTGTGTGTGTGTGTGTGTGTGTGTGTGTGTGTGTGTGTGTGTGTGTGTGTGTGTGTGTGTGTGTGTGTGTGTGTGTGTGTGTGTGTGTGTGTGTGTGTGTGTGTGTGTGTGCGTGCGTGCGTGCGTGCGTGCGTGCGTGCGCGCGCGCGCGCGCGCGCGCGCGCGTGCGTGCGTGCGTGCGTGCGTGCGTGCGTGCGTGCGTGCGTGCGTGCGTGCGTGCGTGCGTGCGTGCGTGCGTGCGTGCGTGCGTGCGTGCGTGCGTGCGTGCGCGCGCGCGCGTGCGCGCGTTTGTGCGCCATTAATGGACCCGGGCGATTATATGCAAGGAAAAGAGGACATTGCGTTTGGTTCCAAAGGGTGATGAGAGTGAATATTCTTCCTCTGAAGTCTACCTTGATTAATGGATTATCAGATTAAGGATCACTTTTATTCGCAAAATGCATCAATGGACACGCAGGAATTTAACTTGGCGTCCAGCACTTAAACAACTAGACGGACACAGTAAAATGCACATAGCTCTAGTAAAAAGTGATATTAAAAACAGTTCTATAAATAAGGAATAATAAAATAGTCCACTATCTTGAGGGAGAGGGAGAGAGCGAGGAAGGAAGGTAGAGAATGAATCTTGTGAGGTTGCTGAAGTAGTTTTGTAAGGGTTGCCCTGAAACTGTTAGAGAGCAAAAGCATGCATACGGCAAACTGACACACACGTGCGAGCGCACACACACGATCGCACACGCAAAGCAAACCCCATTGGTGCATCAATCATCCCTCGTTTCCTCACAACCTTTCACCTCTTCTCTTAACCCAACCGCCCGTCTCTCATAGGTCTGTCATCTGTCCATCATTCACCCATCCACCGCCTCTATTGTTAATCCTGACTTATTCCTCCTGTCCTCTCCGTCCGTCCCCTTTTATTCCCCGCTCTCATTCCTGTCGCCGTGCTTTATGTTGTATAAGTTCGAAAATTGGGTGATCAATATTTTCTGACAAGGCAGAAAAAACATAACCTCGCCCCACTCGTAAATCTGTGTGTGTGTGTGTGTGTGTGTGTGTGTGTGTGTGTGTGTGTGTGTGTGTGTGTGTGTGTGTGTGTGTGTGTGTGTGTGTGTGTGTGTGTGTGTGTGTGTGTGTGTGTGTGTGTGTGTGTGTGTGTGTGTTCGTGCCCTATATTTCTCCCATGGTTTCAATATTTCTCCATGGGAGCTTGTGGAGCAATCTGGGGGTATGAGTGATGCCTCTGATTACTCCCTGCATGAGCCTGCGTGCGTGTATGGGTGTGTTGCTCATGTCATAGGGCTAACCAGCTTGCCTGAGGGCAACTGATTTATTTAACAGCCTATTGGTGATAACAGACGAAAGGACTTTTTTTTTTTAACTCGGGTAACACACACACACACACACACACACACACACACACACACACACACACACACACACACACACACACACACACACACACACACACACAGGGTGTCAAGTTGTCGACTCCTTGTTTCTGCCGCAATTGCAGGTTCCGGAGTTTGTTGTGTGTGTGTGTGTTTTTTGGCATTGAGGCCGGTGCAACTGGCTGGTTGCTTGGATGATCTGATTGTCTACAAATGGTTCTGACTAGTTGTTTGCAGCGTACTGTTATTTTACAAGGTTACTCATTTGGTTTTGGTTTCACTCTGGGAAACTCAACGTAAATGTCACAGGAGAACATTATCATTGAATTGAAACAACAATAATTCCTGATTGCAAAAACTGAATCGACATTATGTTTAGAAACTAAATGAACGGAAATAAGTCATCATTTTTGTTTCAAATGGAGCATCGCAAGAGCAAGCCCTGAGGTATTAGCGTCTCTCAGTTAGCATCGTACAAATTGAGATGATAGCAAAGACAGAACTGTGATGGGTCGCAAGACGACGCAGTCGTTGCTCTAGTCTCTCGTACACAGCTCCAACTTTAAAGAGAACCACATCCATCTAGTTGCAGAAAAAAAAAAAAGTAACCACAACAGCAGAGCATTCAGAAAACCCTGGCGGACATATTACATTTAATTCAACCCGATGGTGGTAAGTAAACTTCTCCCGACAGCCCGGCTAGTTGCACGAAGACGGAATGTCCGTTCTATAAATAATAATCGTACTGGAGCTGCTGTCATACTGCTTATCAGCCCAGCCAGCGAGACTTGAGGGTCCAGTGGGGACACACTGTGTGTGTGTGTGTGTGTGTGTGTGTGTGTGTGTGTGTGTGTGTGTGTGTGTGTGTGTGTGTGTGTGTGTGTGTGTGTGTGTGTGTGTGTGTGTGTGTGTGTGTGTGTGTGTGTGTGTGTGTGTGTGTGTGTGTGTTGGGAGGGTGATTGTGTCTGACGTGCACTGACAAGTCATTCAAAAGTTTTCATACTTCTTGGCATATTTTGGGATTGTAGCCGAAGATGGCATCGGATGGACACTCGACACTAACGACACTAACGACGCGCGTCGTTAGTGTCCAGATTTATACCAGGCGGGTAATTGGACTGTTCCAAATATGTTGGTAAGAGGGGACTTCAACGTGCTTGATTTTTATTTGATTTCTTTCTTCGTGTGAAATTTTTATGCAAATGTGGATTTATTTGCTTGAATAAGTGGAACAACTTTTATTCGCAAGCCAACACGAATGACATTATTATGCATATTAATGTAATGCAAGAAAAAAAACCTTTACCCTGGACTATAACAGACGATAATGAATGCCGTTTGGTGTTTTCAAAAATAACATATTTTGTTCGGATGCCGCCTCAAAAGTTTCACCTTTCCCGGCGTTAGATTAGCCGCGATATTTCTCGCCCTAAGCTCGCACTCCACCACATGATAACCTCACGGCCCTCACTGGAGTAGCTGATACCCCCTGGGGCGAAGCAAAAACAAATCACATCGGACCTCAGCCGGCGCGGGAGTAGGAGTTGATTAGCATGACAGATTGTGTTTGTTCAGACGCCCGTTGGGGCCGCGTCTGTGCAACGGGGCTGTTTGCGTTTTGCTTGAATGATCCCCGTCTTGCACTCTGTATTTCATCACTCGGATGTTTTATATCTTTGGTCCCTCTGCTCTGTATCATTTTTTATTCAACCGTTCCCGAAGGCCTGGAGCTAGCATGGCTTCCACACTATTTACTATATTGCCGCCAAAATCAAAGCTATTTCTATTGAGATTCGGAAGATGAAACATTCAACTCGTTTTTTCGCCAACCTTGAGGTATGGACTCCACTTTGGGTATGAAGATGAGAGATCGGGTCCTGGGAGATCGTTGAATTATTAGCTGTACATATTTAAACATTTTGAAGGAAGTTACGGGGAATGGCTTGGGTTATAAAGTACCCTGTCGGTACTTTGCATTAGCATGCACCGTAACAGAAGAAATAGCCCCACTTCTGCGTCGGGAAAACAATGTCTTTGTGTATGCCTATATGTGTGTGTGTGCCTATACCATTCCCCAAAGGCCTTCCCCCAGGGGGATAGCGTTGCTTTCCTTCAACACGCGGCGCGTTTGACTGCAGGCGCCCGTCGATAGACCACTTCCTAGGCCGGCGTAGCCAATAGTCGGTCGTCCGGGTTTATTTGGGGTCAACGACAGCGGGGGAGCTGAGGGGAATCGCAAAAAAATAAAATAAAAATAAACTCGTCACAAAAGATCGGAGCGCCGCGAGCCAAATGCTAAGTGTCTTTCTGCCTTGCTGTCAGTGTCATCGACGGAGTCCCAAGTCTGGCCTGTCGCCCCCCCCAGGTGTACACCGTGAGGTGTACCCTGTCAGGTGCGCCCTGTCAAGTGTGTCAAGGGGGTCCCGCCAAGCCAGTCCCCAAGTCTGACATCAGGACTCCCCCTAGCTCCCTACCCTAAACGAATACAGTGCTGCTGAGACGTTCATGCCAAAAATGAAAAATGGTAAAGGTCCCGTGCGTGAGCAGACCTGACTTCAGCACCATGTCACGGGGAAACTGATATTACAGGCCGATAGGCTCACGGTCGTAGTACGAACAGGTACCCTCGGCCTCTATACCGTGGTTGGTCTGTGACGTCATTCGAACCCATGCTGTACTTTTCGTCCAATCACAGCGGTTTCTCTAAAGCGCTCAACCTGGCTGCCCTTACCCATGGCGGTATGGTGAACGGGTTACACACACACACACACACACACACACACACACACACACACACACACACACACACACACACACACACACACACACACACACACACACACACACACTAGTTAATTGAATTTAGCCAGCTGCGTGCGCATACGTTCTTGTTGACTGAGTGATTAATTAGTGATTAATCACCGCGATGAGTAATTGATGCTCGCTAGGTGGGAGGGAGGCTCGTGGGTGTGCGCCCTATTATGTTGTTTAGATTGGGGCCGTTCAACCCTAACAAACGGGCGATTACGAGCCCTTGAGGGATGGCGTCCTTTCAGATTCCACGTAGGGATACTCGTTCCGTGTGAGAGACCGCTGTGACGGAGTCATGTGATCAATTAAGCTCAGTTTTCGTCGTGTGACAACACCGGCTGACGTCAATCACGGCAGGCGATGACTTTTGTTGCCAACGTATTCACCGCAGATTTGGGATCTTGAGATGTGTGCAATACATCAGAAACAGCGGGAGCAAAGCAAAGCGTGTGCCACGTGACTGGGAATAGCTGCGAGAGTCACACAACGTCGATTCTTTGGTTGTACTTTGTTTTTGATTTAAGTTCCGCCCTCTCTTCCGTTGTCTCCATCTCTCCTCACCACGCTCTCCCACTCCCCCGGCTCCCCTCAGAAGTTTCTGTCGTAATCGTAGTGACACTCTTCCGATTCAACTATTTTCTGCAATTTTCCGTGTCATTTCCCAAAACGACCTTCATGCCTGTCCTCTCTCCACGTCCCGTGCACCTTTCCACTGAACTCCTCTCTGCTTCCGCCTCTCCTTCAAACCGGCCTATTCTCCACTCTTCTGTCAGCTTAAACGGGGACGTTTCCTTGCACAGTAATACCGCTCTCCTCATGAGAAGTTGTTTTTAAGCGTCTTTTTCTCCACAGGCCTGTCAATCGTCTCTTTATGGCGTTCGTCTCGCTCGATGACTTCAGAAAACCTTTTGTAGGCAGAGCTCGTTAGTCCCGTCAATTAACGGTTGCTGGTTCAATACCTCATTTGTTGCTTGGTTCATCGTCCGTCCTTGAATAACGTCCTCCTCCCCCCCCCCCCCCCCGTGATGAGCCGACGGTGGGTACATGGTAGTCCGAACACTTGCATCGACGTGTCTGTGAAACATCCATCGCAAAATGCCGATCATGTTTCTTCCATTATTTATTTGATCATTTCTTTCAGTGCCACTCAATTCTGGCCAACATAAAATTAAAAGAGAGAAAAAAGAGAGCGAGCTATCCCAATAAAATGTGGGATAGTCTTCTTAAATTAAGGGTGATATTTTTGGAGTTGTTTCAAATGGAGCCACTGGAACTATTAAAAACTCATAATACCATTGATTATATCTAATAAAGAAACAAATCAGTGGTCTTCCTCAGCACTAAGGTTTGGACCCCAGTGTGCACAATCGACCTCCGGAGGTCCTTGAGCCTATAATTCCCCAACTCTTACTTTCTCCTTAATGAGATCTAAGAAATGGAGGGTAAATTGCTTCGGATTAAATCATCTGCTAAATGCCAATATATTTATATAATATTGATTTATAGATGATACCGCCGGAGAGCTTGGGAGGAGTACGAGAATAGAATGATGGCCGTTGGCCTGGTCACTTATCCACGGTTACTTATCCAACGTCGAGAGGGATAATGGCAGATGTAGGGGGACGGCTGGGAGGTTTAGGGACCCACGGAGGTAATCTAGCAGTTTACTTCTTTTTTTTTACACTTATGTTTAAGGTGCTCTGTCCCTGTTTAAATAAAGAAATAATTATTTTCTTCTTGGCAGGTGAGCACTCTCACACTTCCTTCCCCTGCAGAGCGGAATAGATGGAGGGCCAACAAAGAATGCAAAACGGCCTCTTGGGTAATCTTGGGAAGAGAAGTAACACAAAAAGAAAAAGTAGTAAAGGGGGTCGAAAACAGCAGTAAACAAAAACACACGCGCGTACACGCACACGCTCGCGCACACGCACACACTCGCAGACACGCACTAGCACAGATTCTTCACCGTTGGCAGTAAACCACACCCATCTGTCCCTGTAAAGCCAAAGGGTTGGTACCATAACCAACCGCGTGTGACACTACTCTCTGGATAAGGTCACAAAGACACACACGCACACGCACGCGCACACGCACGCGCACACGCGTGCCAGACTTCCGCGAGAAGGTCTGTCCTTGCTCACGGGTTTGAGTTGTCTGACTGCCGTTGTGCTTGTGCTTGGCATCACTAAGTTCACCCACAGACACACACACGTACACACACAGACACAGGCGCACACACACACACACACACGGGAAGCCACGAGAAAACACACACACTTGCGCACGGGAAGACAAAGACCCATACACACATGGAAAGACACGCACACACAGAAAGATATACACACGGACGCACACGCACGGATAAACGCATACACACAAATACACACCCTTGGATTCCTGGTCAATTGGTGCAGGGGTCTTGGTCTCGGGGGCAGTGAGTCATTGAGCGTGTTAATATCAGGGCCCGCCCTCTGTCTTTATCGCCGGGGCCCCGAGGCGGCCATGTCTCCGAGGGGCCCCTCCATCCCCCTGATAAAACCTCCCTTTGACTTTATGGGCCTCATGAATAGCGGGCTGGAGGAGGACGAGGAGGACGAAGAGGACGAGGGGCAAGAGAGGAAGAGTGAGAGAGAGAACGAGACAGATGGAGAGAGTTTAGGGGACAGGGGGGAAGAGTGTTAGCTGAACGGTGAAAAGAAAACCCCCCTGATCATTACGGGGTCAGAGAAAGAGATACGCCGATCAACACCTGAGGTCTGTCTGGCTCAACTGCTCGAGGGGTTGGGGGTTCAATTCCCACTGGAATCGATGTGAGAAATTTGATAAATGCAATTTTGGGTTTTCGGACGAAAAAAAATTAAATGCTTGTCGTGCCTCGAGGTATTCTCGTATATATTGGCAGTCCATTATTCCAGATTCAAATGGGAGTGGTGCATGTTGGATGCAGTTCAGTACCAGGCGACTAGTAGACATGGGAGGGGATGATGTTCTTTAGGGGATTGTATCGCCGGTATTGCTAAAACCACCTGAAGGGAAGAAAGTCCCCCAGAAAACTGCGAAACAAATGGTAGTTTCTTATTTTTATCAGCTCCCAATACTGTATATTGGAATACTCTCAGCAGTGATGAAATGTTCCCGAGTGTTGACAGTCTAACTGTGTCTACCCATCCCTACCTGCTTCGTACTTTGCGTTCACACCAAAAGCGAAGGCGTGGAGCGAACACATACAAAGTCACTGCAAAGACGTGAATAGTTTCCACTGGCCAAGCAGGCTGCGCAAACGGTTCGAGCGGCTTGGTGCGAACAACCTGGTTCACGCGGATTTAGCTTGATTCTACTCGCCTTCGATGTGAATTTGTCATTTGCTCGAGTTAAAATATTTTATTTATATTTTTATTTTGCTTTGATACTGAATCACTTGCACGAGAAAAGTTGACGGTTCGCATGAACAACCTCACCCAGGTAACGCGACTAGAGCATTCGCTTCGCTTTTGGTGTGAACATACCTTTAGTCTGACTGTAGCTGAATGGGAATAACAGTAAATAGTAGACACGGCTTTGATCCCTGAGGACTTCATTTGTGGTCAGGGGAGGGCTTTGAGGTCTCTCAGACAGTCTCCCTGCATCTCCTCAAACTCTCTCTCTTCATCCACCCCCCCCCCCCCCTGCCCCCTCTCCATCTAGCTCTCTCCCTCTCTTCCCTCATCTTCCACTGTCGCTCTCTCGCTTTGTTTCCCTCTCCCTTGTCTTATGTTCTCCTGTATCGGTGGCTGTCTCCTGGGACCACCCTCTCTCTCTCTCGCTCTATCGCTGCTCCTCTCCCACCCGTGGTAGTAGTATCTGCCCCCCCGCGCGGGTCCTCTGTGAGGCGGTAGTCTGTGTTGATTCAGGAGAGCCCCGCTATGAGCGCAGACGTCAGACAGAGGAAATGAGGCTTGAAATTAATTTCTCGCGGGAAAGAAATAAGTTTCTCTCTGTTGATTTTTTTTGGTTAGGCTGCAGGTGAGTCTCTGTCTGCCCGTCAATCCTTGTATCCGTCTTCCACGCGTCCATCCATTCATCCATCCATCCTTCGTTCACTCATCCATCCATGCCTGACTCCTTCCTTCCTTCCTTCCTCGCATGCACACATACACATGTGCGCCCTCCATGAGGTAATCGTTCCTTTTTTATTTTTCGTGATCTGGCTTGTATCCTATACCATTTGAACACCATACCAGCAAAGAGAGAGAGAGACTCATGAATGATGTATGGGTAAGATCTGTAATTGAGAGGATAGTGTGTGTAATCTTGTTAGACTTTGCTCGATCCATAACAAGTCCTGAGTGCAAGAACACATTTGTCGAGTCAAAAATGAATTAAAATGACAGACAAACCTTCTACCGATACATTCTCAATAAATCGCCTTCGGTTCTCGCTTGCTTTCTCCTGACCAGGGACGAAGGAGCTCTCCTGCTGAAGGGGAAACCTTGACGGAGTTGTACGTACACTGAGTTATGCACACCAAAACATAGCCTTCAAGTGCTGCAAAACAAACTTCGGAAACGAAGAAGGCAAAAAAAAAAGAATCTGTTGACGTGGGTTCTCTGAACTCTAAGTTTGGTTTGTTTTTATTTCCCAAGGTGGCACGCAGACACATTTAGGGTGTTATAGCGTTCAGCTGACACGGTGAGAAGAAGGTAGAAAGTCTATTTTGGACAAAACCCCTTAATTTAAAACCCGGAGTAAGACCGGTAGACAGACAGGCGGGGGGTATGGGAGCGACAGGCAGCCTTGACAGTAAGACAAGGCAGGCAGACTGACAGCTGGACTGGCTGGCTGACTGACTGAATGATAGGCGGGCGGTCTGCTCTTGATTGACAGGTCTGTGGGCCACTGGAAACAGTGTATCTTGAGAGAGAGAGAGAGAGAGAGAAAGAGAGAGCAGTGAAGGGAGATGGCGAGAGAAGGAGAGACTGCAATATATATATTACATAACACAATAGATGGAAAAGAGAGGCAGTATTGTAGTGTGTGTGTGTGTGTGTGTTTAAGAGGCGCTTATTCCTGTCTATTGCTGAACCTCCTTTTTGTTCCCAGACATATAAACACATTAGTCCCCCAAAAGATGACCTTTTAAAATGTCACTTTCAATATGTTTTAAGGGACTCATAGCCACGACGAGTGCTTTTATCATCTGCTGCGGCGACAGAAAAACAGCCCGTGCTTTCTTCTTCCTGTTGTGTTACTTCTACCGATCACTGGGACGACAGGAATGACTCATGTGGCTATTACTTTTGTGTGTGTGTGTGTGTGTGTCGAATGTGCACAGTTGTTTTTCTGTGTGTGATGTTTGCATCGGTTTGAGCGTCGACGGAATGATTTGATCAGGTACAAAACAGTCCTCCCTAATCGAATCATTTACAAACAAGCACAGCAATAAGAAAAAAATAAATGCATAGGCGGCAGGTTTGAGATTTTGAAGGCAGGCTTAACGGTTTACCGGAGTGGCCTGGGCTGGTCTGCTCCAGCTGAAACTTAGTTTTCGTTCAGTTGGAATTCATTCTGCTTCTGTTAACAGCTTAGGGCCGTAGGAAGGCCTTTGAGAGAGAGAGGGAGAGAGAGAGAGAGAGGGAGAGGGAGAGAGACGTGTTTGTTTGAGAGCGGGAAGGCGGCCCTGAGAGACACACGGAAAGCTAAACCCTGATGGGCGGAGCGGTAAATCTGAGGAGGAAGATGAAGAAGAAGAAGAAGAAGAAGCAACGGGAGGGGAAGACAAGACCACCCAGGGGAGAGGAGAGGGGGTCGATCGGAGGAGAGGGGAGGCCAAGGGTGGAACGGAGAGGAGGAGAGAGATTAGGATACGGGAGTCGAGGGAATGGAGAGGAGAGAGAGGGGGGTCAATCGGAGGAGAGGGGAGGACCGGAGAGAAGGATATGGGAGGAGAGAGGGCGTGGAGATGGGAGAGGAGGCGACTGGAGGGGAGGCAGGGATGGAGAAAGAGGGGAGAATAGGGTAGAGGTGGGGGGGAAGAGGGAGGGGAGAGTGTGAGAGGGGGGCAAAGAAGAGGGGTACAGCGAATATAAACCACGGCTGTCAAGATCTCTCTAGCGGGAAGCCGCAGGGCATCCCTACCTGCTACTGCTAGCACCAATAATCTCCCTCCCACTCACACTCACTCCCAGACACGCACCCCACACACAGATGCACACGCACGCACGCACGCACACACCCTTGGGTAACTTAGGGGGTCGTCAGTATCACTGCCGGAGCAGTAACTTCTTTTATTGTGTGTGCGGCGCGCATCTCCAATTAAGTGGGCATGTACGTGCGTGTGCACCTGTATAGCGATCGCTGATTGATCGTTAAAGGCGCCCCCAGTCGTTTGGGGCTTTAAATGTTGCATGATGACTTTCATCTTCAAGGCCTGTTTCAGCATATTTGCTTTTTAGTTTCTCTCCGTCGCTTGCTCTCTTGCTCTCTATCTCTCTCTGTCAGTTTCGCTCCATCTCTCTCTCGCTCGCTCGCTCTCTCTTTCTTTGTCCTTCTCTCTGTCTCTCTCTCTCTCTCTCTCTCTCTCTCTCTCTGTCTCGGTCTCGGTCTGTCTCTCGCCCTCTCTCTCGCTCTCGCTCTCGCTCTCTCCATCTCTCGCTCTCTGTCTCTGTCTCTGTCTCTGTCTCTGTCTCTGTCTCTCGCTCACTCTCTCACCCTTTCTGTGTGACTCCCTCTGTCTCTGTATCTCTCTCTGCATGCTTGACTAGAACAGAAGGAGAGAGCGGGGGAGAGAGAGAGAGAGTGAGTGTGCGAGAGACCTTTTAGCTTTACCCGGAAGTCTGAAAAAAAATTGCATTGCGGCGGCACCAAAATATATTGTGCTGTACCTCTTGAGCCCGGCAGATCTACAAAGCGAGGTGGTCGACAGATCCCTCAACTCCTCCTCCTCGCCGATCGCCCACGTTCAAACCTCTCTTTGTTTCCCCTCGGCAAAAAAGAAATCCTTCCTCTCCCTCTTCAACATCAATCTCTCACCCTCTCTACCTAATCTCTCTCATCTCTCTGGCTTTTCCCCCGCTCTCTCTCTCCCTCTCTGTATGTCTGTCTGTCTCTCACTGTCTCTCTCTCGTTCTTGCTCTCTTTGTCTCTCTCTCTCCCTCTGTCTCTCTTGCTCTCTCTTTTTCTTGCTCTCCTTGTCTCTCTCTCCCTCTCATGGACTTTCTCTCTCCCTCTCTCTCTCTCACTCTCTCTTATTGTCTCCCTCCTTTGCTTTCTCCAATGCTCTCTATCTCCCTCTCCCTCTACTGTTCTGTCTCTCTCTCGTATATCTTTTATGTGTGGGTCTCGCTGTGAGAGAGAGAGAGTGCTTGTGCAAACACACTGCCACTCTGTTGAAGTAGTGGAGTATAGGATATGAACAGGTACGATGAGTGTCTCCGTCTGGGAGAGTCGAGGGAGTGCTGTGTTGCCGGGTTTTTTATTAGAAGCGGTGGTTATGGTGAGATGGGGGCGAAATTCCCCAGCGTCGACGACGGCTTTCTGTCTCGCAACATTAAAATCCACAATCTCAGTTTGTGTCGATAATGGGGGGTGGAATCGCGTCTACTGTCGTGATTCACGATGACACCTTTGTGAGAAGGGTCCACTTTGGTCGGAAGACAGGTTCTGGGTTCGATCCCCGAGGTCACATAGTGCATGACATCTAACCCCGTCTGTGAAATTAATGCAACTTAAATACCCTTCGGTAAATCCAAAATAACTCCCATGATTACGAATCGAACCCTGAACGAGCCAATCGTATCCCACTTACTAAAAGTCCCGCCCCCATGTCAGTTTTTTCATGAAATGCGCCACAATACGGTTTACGGAGCCACAAGAGCCCCAGCTTTTGCACGTGTCCGTGTGTTCGTATTGGTTGACATAGTCTCTGTGTGTGTGTGTGTGTGTGTGTGTGTGTGTGTGTGTGTGTGTGTGTGTGTGTGTGTGTGTGTGTGTGTGTGTGTGTGTGTGTGTGTGTGTGTGTGTGTGTGTGTGAGAGAGAGAAGGCCAGCTTCAGTTGAGGGAGTGGAGTAGGAGCGAATGGAGTCCTCTGATGTCTTCGCTTCACCGCTCGGTTTTAATGCCCGTCTGGAAGCGACGTTTAAACTAATGTGGTCTGGGCTGGAGTGTGCTCGCTCTCTCTCTCGCTTTCCTTTTTTCTCCTTCTCAGTAGTCTGACTCATCCCCTGCCAGTCTCCCGTTTAAAATGTTCTTCCTCTTTTTAGCCGTTCAGGCTTACATTCTGCTTTCAAACCTCTGGAATATTACTCCTAGAGCGCTGTAACTCTAAACATGTAGCGGCCAGGGTCTGCTGCTTTTTAGACCTTTAATTCATAAGTTAGTTGTTTTCTTTTCCCCTTGTCCTTCACTGTGACTCGCGCTCAAAAGAACAGATGTAATCTGGTCTTCATGTTGGTAGAATGGCTGATTTTCTGTCAGTTTAAATAAATCAAAAAGTGTTAAAGAATGTATTGCACACTATGCAAGTGTCCTTTTTAGAATCAAGAGTCAATTACTTTCTTTATCACTCTGATGCCGAAAAACAGATTCTTCGACATCTGGTGCCATGTTTTTAAGTCAATGAAACAGAAATCACAATGACTGCCTGACTATAAAGCAGACACTTTATTCCAACACGATCTACCGTGAATACAGATTCAGGTCATTAAGTCGCAGTTAGGGGTGCGACTGCTTGCTCAAGGATGCCCTACTGGTAGAAGAGGCTGGGGGATCTAACCTAGGACCTTTTTGGCTGGTTGCACTTTAATGATACAAGGCCAGACTGCCCCTCTGTCCTCTGGGGAGACACGGCGGTGAGGGTGCTTTAGGTGTCCCTGGTTTGCTGAAGGCCTTCCTTAGCCTATCGTAGGCTGGGATCCTCCCCTTTGATTAATGATACTCTACTGGGTGGTGGCGATGGAGAGGGTGGTAGAGAGACACACACGGAGAGAGGGAGGGAGGGAGGGAGGGAGGGGGAGAGAGAGTGATGGAGGGAGTAGACTAGACTATATCTGGCTGTCTCGCTCGTTGAACATCTCAGAGAAAGGGAGAGAGAGGGGGAGAGAGAGAGAGAGAAAGACTCTGAGATAAATGGCACGACCGCTCTCGAGAGGGCAGGTCAAGACGGATTATTAACCGTGCTGATTAAACGGAGGCTTCATCAGACCTACTTTCTGCCTGGCGACTATTATACTTCTGTATCTTTCTTTAGTTTCGTCACGCCCTCCCAGCCAGCCTCGATGTCCCTTCCTCTGCCTGCACACCTGTCGACCACCCGCCTCATCAGTCGGCAGCGCGTAAACCCCGCTGTCCCAGTCCCCTCTTGTCAGATCGTTGTCGTCACCTTGTTATCGCTATTCAGCGAGTTCCTCGTCTGTTGTCTGCTACTCTCCTCAGAACCGTCCCATTCCGAGTCCTTGTGCTCTCTTTAGTGTGTTTGGGTCCAGTTGCCCCCAGAATCATTGCAAGTTGATTCTTGGTTTCTAACCTTAATTTGAGTCCCTCCTTCCTTCTGTTGTTCCTTCCACTCCTACCTTCCTCATTTCCTTCGCTTCTTAGTTCTTTCCTGCTAACTTTCCGCCGTCTTTCCTTCCTTCATGGCTCCTACCTCCTAATACACTCACAATCTCCTTTCTACTGCCATTTAGCCGAGTGACAAGCGCAGGGCGTTTATTTTCTAAAGCCTTTTCCAAAGGCTCCTCTTTAAAGCTCTTTCACAGCTCTTACCCCTGGCCTGGGGGTCAGCCCAACACAATGCAGTCCGCCCACCAGCTCCCCACACCCAGAGACGGAGACCGGACTGAGGCCGCGGGACGGAGGGAGATGGTGAAGGCTGGGGTGGGAGGGAGGGCGAGGGGGGTGAATATTCTGGGGGTCGATGCCCTCGGGCTATTGGCTGAAAGACTCAAACCCCAGTATCCCACCTTTGGACGGCCTTGCCCTGTACGTCAATGATTTTCATCTGAAATCGTTGATGAAGTCCCCTCGGGTTAAGATGTCCTCCAAATGACTAATTAGTAATTAGTGGTTTCAACAGTGTTGGACACGGTTGTAGAGGCGTCGCGCCGCTGGTGGAACCTAGTTAACGATTTGAAACCAGCAAAGCCTATTGACTTTTGAGTCTGCTGTAGAATTACTTCCTTCACTTGGTCATTGTCTTCTGTGTGTGTGTGTGTGTGTGTGTGTTTCTGGGTGTGTTGAAGTGATTGATTAAGTGTCTTTGTTTTTCATGCTGCGTCGTGTGTTTGTCTGTGGTTCTGTATGCTAATGGTTTACGGTTTGATGCATGTTTGTGATGAAAAATACATTAGCTGCAAATTGTGTGTGTGTGTGTTGAGTGGCGTGTGTGAGTGGGACAAGTGTGTTTTTTGTGTGGGTGTGTGTTTTTCCGTATGTATGTGTGTATGAATGCGTGTGTGGCCATTCAATTAGCCTTCGCGTCGATAATCAGACATCAGACAGGATGTCTGCATCGAAAGCGACGCTTAAGTAACCTAGTGACACACGCACACGCACGCACACGCACGCACACGCACGCACACACACACGCACACACCGTGATGCACACATACACACTGTTTTACATTTAGTGCATTTAGCAGACGCTTTTATCCAAAGCGACTTACAATAAGTACATTTGTCATAAGAAGTGAAACAATATATCGCTGTCATTACAGTAAAGTCGATGTTCATAGAGCGCAAGTGCAAGTACTAACAATCGCTAGGCTAACCCATTCCCTGTGTACAGCAATGCTAGCAGCTACTGCAGATGTTACACAATTAAGTACTATGAATAAGTGCAATGGATTAAGTGTGTACAATAAGTGCGTACATTAAGTGCCAGGAAGTACAACACACAAAGGTGGCCGGAAGGGGCTGGGTTGCTGTGCAGAGTCGAGGTGAACTCTGAACAAGTGAGTTTGGAGTCTTTTGCGGAAGCTGGTGAGCGACTCTGCGATCCTGACATCGGCATGGAGCTCGTTCCACCACTGAGGTCCCAAAACAGAGAAAAGTTGTGACTTTGGTGGTCGACCTTTGCTTGCTCTTAGCGATGGCGGTACCAGTCGTCCAGCTGAGGTAGTTGAGCGGAGGGATCGAGCTGGGGTGTGTGGCTTTACCAATGCTTAAGAGGTAGGCAGGGGCAGTTCCATCGACTGCCTTGTATGCCAGTACCATCATCTTGAATCTGATGCGAGCTACTACAGGGAGCCAGTGGAGGTCCCGGAAGAGGGGGGTCACATGGTAGAACTTAGGTAGGTTGAGCACGAGGCACGCTGTCGCATTCTGGATGTGCTGCAAAGGTTTAATCGCAGAGGCAGGGAGTCCAGCCAGGAGCGAGTTGCAGCAGTCGAGGCGGGAGATGACCAGTGATTGGACTAGAAGCTGAGCTGCTTCCCTCGTGAGGAAGGGCCGGATACTGCGGATGTTGTAAAGTGCAAATCTGCAGGATCGGGCCACCGCAGTGATGTTTGCGGTGCAGCACAACTGATTGTCCAGTACCACACCGAGGTTTCTGGCAGTTGGAGAAGGAGATACAGTGATGTTCTCAACAGTGACCAGTAAGCCCATGTGTGGGCAATCTTTCCCTGGCATTAGGAGGAGCTCAGTCTTGTTGAGGTCAAGCCTCAGGTGATGGGCAGTTGTCCAAGTGCTGACGTCGGCCAGACATTCAGATATGCGTGTTGCACACTTTGACACACACACACACACACACACACACACACACACACACACACACACACACACACACACACACACACACACACACACACACACACACACACACACACACACACACACACACACACACACACACACACACACACACACACACACACACACACAGGCTTCTTAAAGGGAGCTCATTGATTGGCTAAAAAATGTATTGGTAAAATATTAAGAGAGCAATTTGACTAAACAAAAACTTGTGACAGCTTGAACTTTGCCGTGGAAAAATGCTTTCCTAATAATATGGAATTATATCCTAATTATGTGTAACCATGTTCACTTTGCTGGCATTTAATTAAAATGGTCTTTGTATAAATAAAAAGGGAGAGAATTATTTTTTTCTTTTACCTACTGGTTTGGAAAGTTTCCATTTAGTACACAGAGAATCATGATTTTATGAAAAACACATTTGGCAGAGGAAAAACTTTTACCTCTCAGTGAAAGTAAACGGTCTACCATTTCCTTAAAGCTGCCGTAATTCCAGCCCCACTCTAGCACTGCCAACGCAACGAAGCGGTACGACCGGTTCCTGCTCTGCCTTCCCCCTGTTCCTCCTGCCTAAATATGACAAGCTCCATACGCAGTGGCCGTTTTGTTCAATCTTTTTCTTTCTCAACCTTGCCCTAAATATGAATGTAACCACCAGAAAGGTTTTGCCAAGACAGATCATGACCCGGGCTCGCGGGGCTTACAAAGGACCAAGTCTGGCACCGTCAAAGAACGAGGTCACATTTGATGGATGCTGACAAAGGCGTCAATGGTTACGGCACCATGTAAGAGCCTCCATCGGAGGTCCGCACTTCTCTCCGAGGAGGATGTTTGTTCAGCGATTGGCAACGGTTGGCCCTACTTCACCGCCGCCCTCGACCCGTTCCCTCCACACAGTGTCCGTCCTTCTGCCCAGCGTCTTCCCACCTGCGCACAGTCCACAAACAAGGCCTTCCTGAGAACATTTCGCGCACTCTGCTCCGTGGCCCCGGTGTGCAGTCCTCCTGGCCCTGTAAAACTCTCCGTCTTAGGAGAACCAGTCCCACTGCGATACATTGACATTAAGGACATTTAGCAGACGCTTTTGCCCCAAGCCATTTAAGTACAAAGAAGAAAGAAAGAGAAGCAATATATCACCGTCGGTACAGTAAAGACGTTCATTAAAAACAAGTGCTAAGCATTTACAATTGCTATGAGGGGTGTTTTTAGGAGAGCGAGGGAGACGAAGGGGCAATGGGGGGGGAAAGGAGGGAGGCTATGCAGTGTCCAGGTGACAAGTACTGCGGCCGTCTTTGAACAGGAGTCATTCCCTCTCCCTCGGCCCCCCGAGGTTCAGCAAGGCCTTTATGACGACCACCCTCTGTATTTCACATTTGCTACACCCCCCCGTCTCTAACAAGGCACCCACTTTGTCCATTCCGTCTATTCTGGGACCGGCTCCCTCGCCCACTGCCAAAGCACATCGTTCTACCGTGCAGGGGAAACACAGCGCACGTTTGAACACCCCGTTTCCTCGTCAAACAACTCAATATGTGGACGTCGCTGCCAACACACAGCCAGCCTGCTGGAGAGAAAGGACATAAAAGAACCGTCTGCTACAAGAAAATATAAAAAATAAATCCTACATTTGTAACTTTGTCCAGTACAACAGAAGAGTAGTTTTGGAAAGTTAGAGAAACACTCAATCACAACAACGAAATGCTCAGCAGAGAGAGAGAGAATAATGAAATATAGGGGATCAGAGAGATAGAGAGAGAGAAAGGATGAGAGTGAGACAGAATAATGAAATATAGAAGATGAGAGAGAAAGAGACAGAATAATGAAATATAGGATGAGATGGAGAGAGTGTGATGAGAGAATAATGAAATACAGAAAGGATGGAGTGTGTGTGTGTGTGTGTGTGTGTGTGTGTGTGTGTGTGTGTGTGTGTGTGTGTGTGTGTGTGTGTGTGTGTGTGTGTGTGTGTGTGTGTGTGTGTGTGTGTGTGTGTGTGTGTGTGTGTGTGTGTGTGTACGGAGATAATGAGCCAGAGAGTTTCGGGGGGGGGGGGGTGGGAAGAAACGAAGACTGTACAATAATATCTTGAAGTTGTTAGAATATGATGCAATCCACTGTCCTACAGTCTTATCATCATTACATAATATGATCATTAACGTGTGTGAAATCACAAGCGTGTGTTGGCACACCATAGCAAACCCTATTTTCTCATCTGTGAATATTAGATTTCCCCATTCTGACCTCAGTCAGGGTTAAGTGACCAGCGTGTGCGGCCAGTCATTTCTCCCCAGCAATCGTTAACGTGCCGTATAAATTCAGCGGAAAGATCATTTCTGTAATGACACAACGTGTTGCCATGTTCACTTTGAATATTTATTGTGAATTTGTATGCTTTTATTTAATGAAGATACAGTGAGTTGGACTGTAAAGGTTTAGTTATGGTTAATACCCATTACGTCCTTGCGGAACTTCCTTGCGGGACCTCCTTGCGTCCACCTCAAGGGCCTGACGCCTCCCATGAATTTGCAACCTTGCGTCAAGGCAACGAGGCAGCACTGTGATTGGTCCGCTCACTAAAACCCGACACAGAACCAAAACGAGTTCACGACTGCGTCGAAGCGTTTGCGCGGTCTTTTGCGGTTCGTCGACGCGGAACCATGACAGAGCCTTAAAGTATGGGATAGAGCGAAGGGAGGACAAAGGACCAAGGGAAGGAGTCGAACCCGGGCCCACTAAGGACTAAACCTTAAAGGGGACCTATTATGCTTTTTCGACTTTCATGACCTATAAACGTTGTTATAATGATTGATAGTCATGTTTAACCATACTGAAGTGTCAAATAATGACGTACATGCATTTCGACGTATTCCCTGCTGACAGTCTGGGGTGGCTGTGCAGAGCGCTAAACACTCGGGACAACGTTTGCGATTCACTTGTTCAAATTTCCGGGAAATCATCTACGTAGAGGCACTCCTGTCGCGCCCCCATATGCCTGGTCAAATCTGCCCGCTCGCGCGCTTCAAGGAAGGTAACCAATCACAACGGAGTTGGGTTGGCAGGAGGGGGGGCGAGGGGGCGGAGAAGGACGAAACCGAGCGTTGACAGAGAATTCTTAAAGCGCCCAGATGAGAGGAAGACTTTCCCGAAAATCTACATTGTTTTTTGTGTATGGTTAAACATGACTATCAATCATTATAACAACGTTTATAGGTCATAAAAGTCGAAAAAGCATCATAGGTCCCCTTTAATGGTACGCGCTCTAACCAGTGGGCCACCAGGGAGGCGCCATGTTCACATATGCACAACAGCAACACAGCAAAAGATCCAATAGAGGAGGTAGGTTTTGGCATAATTGGTCAATCTACGTTTTTATCTCATGATGTGTGGATTCAGGGGTGTTGCAGCTCTTTAGTGAATACCCAAAGAAGTCATTCTGGTCGTCACACCCACTTCACACAGCTTTTGGCTCGGTCTATATAATCACGTATATGTATATAATATAATTGCGATATAATTACTACATATATGTGATTTTTTTTTTTCTTCCAGTGGAATGCCATGGGTCTGAACAGTCAGTTGGCTTGTTTTGATTCTCTATGACAGCCGTACGAGGCTTTAGTTCCGCTCGGTCAAACAACGGTACCCCGTGTTTCATTTGGGATCCGATTATAACGCTGTGTCCTATTGTTCAATTCTTTTCGCTCGCTTTTGCTTTGGTGTTATTCAGATCTGTGAAGCGGACAAGTGGACAAAAGACAAAGAGCAATTCTTGGGCTTTGTCACAGAGAGACACATTTCATATGCACCAACTGTAAAATTAGAAACTCAAACAACCCATTGAATAGGACACCTAGTCCTTCCTTTTCCTGGGCTATCTTTCCACGTATCATTGACCGCATAGAGAACATACTAGCTAATGAGGCGGTTTGTATAGACACACCTTTATGGGAACACAAGCTTATGGGAAATGAAAATATATAGGCTATCTTTTTTGACATTTTGCCGAAAAGAGTTGCTCAAAATAGCAATTGACATGAGGCTCAGGAAGGACCCTCGGTAGTTTTTGGTATTTGTAGTTGCTCTTTTGCCTCTTCGTCAAAGGGAGACATTTATTTCTGTTCATCTCGGTTAAGATGGCGTCTGGTCACTGTCAGCTCTTCCTTTTCTCTACAGAATTCGCTGGAGGGAACTTCCTCCTTTGGCGACACACAGGAATCGTTCACAGCATGGCATGAGAACACAACGCAAGCACAACAGGCACTCACACACACAAACCCATGCGCGCACTCACACATAAAGACAACGCACGCATACAACCTCCCACACATCAGTGTGTGTGTGTGTGTGTGTGTGTGTGTGTGTGTGTGTGTGTGTGTGTGTGTGTGTGTGTGTGTGTGTGTGTGTGTGTGTGTGTGTGTGTGTGTGTGTGTGTGTGTGTGTGTGTGTGTGTGGGCCGCTGATGGCAGCGAGAGATGGGGAGGGAGCGATGCAACATTTCACAACAGATGCATTTTCTTAATAAAATAAAAGGACAATCTGTTCCTTTTGTCCTCGGAAACAACAGAGAGAGGGAGAGAGATGTTGCTTGTGCGTTCGTAATTGCTATGCGAGCCGCAGTGATCTTTTTAAAAGTATCATCATTTATTCATCCCCGTTTCCAGTGTGCACCGATATCCCAAGATATTTAGCTGAACTGACGTGCATGCTTTAGGGGTAAAGAGGCGAGGCATAGCTGAGAGCTCACAGCACACACTCTCACACCCGCCGACGGCCTGTGGGCTCAGGGATATGGTCTAAGTATGCTTATAGTTTGCATGTGAAGGATAGCGAGCTTGGGGCGTGTGCGTGTGTATGGGCGCTTGCTTGCGTTCCTTGAGAATGGTTGCTTTAGCATGCAGGGAGCGATTCTCAGCCTTAATCCATGTTGTAAATTGAATTGGATTATTCTATTCTTTGCACCCACGTAGATGCATTCCCGGGTACACACGCCCACGCACACGCAGGCCTGCTCCCTGCAACGGGTTGTTTTTTCCTCTTTGCTATCTCTTTCTTGTCTCTTGTGTGTTGGGTCGGGTGTAAAGACACATTATCTACCCCTCCGTACATAGCACTAATCAATGCAGTGATTACTGGCTTTGGTGTGATGTGCATCTGTGAGTGAGTGTGTGTCCATGTCCTTGTCAGCCTGACTGTAATTCTGTGTGGTTAATCCATGTGTATGAGTGATCAGGTAACTACTGTATCCCTCACGACAACAACAAGGGCAACGTACACAGTAGCAGAGCAGCCTATTCACATTACACGTCCCTCAGCAAGCTGTTGGAAGACGTCTATTTCAAGAGCCAGGCATGCGGGTAAAGACGTTTTTGGCCACAGAGAGTGAAGTTTGAGATCGATCATGTCTTCTTATTGTAAGATGAAAAAAAAAAGAGTGAGCAATTAAATCACCTAAAGATAAACCAACTCAAGAAAACAAGGAAAAAATACAAGAGCCTCCTGCTGCGACTTTGTGAATAAAGACAATCATCTCCCAACTGGGTCGAGGTGGGCTGCTACCTGTCTCTTATCCCCTGACCTCCCTTTCCCCGGAGATCCTCCGTCCGCCTTCCAAAAGGAGGCTTATACCACGGACCACCTGCTGGCTCCGCTAGAAGAGTCCGGACCAAAGCCCTCCAGTCTATGGCAAAGCTTTAATCCAGAAGCCCTGAGGAGGAAAGACCTGTGAGCCCATGTCATCGTTGGAATAAGCCTCTCTTTGCCCACAATCCTGGAAATTACACCCGTCTTGGGTTTTTGGTTTTAAGGAGGTTGGACTTCCTTTTCGTCGCTGCCACTCCCCAGCAGCAGAAACCGACGGGGAGGAAGAGGGGGCCTTGCTGCCGTCCTTACGCTAGTCTGAAGGAATTTTGTTTCATAAGCAATCCTCTCTCTCTGCACTCTGACAGATAAGGGAAGGAAAGGCAGGTTTAGTTCAGTGTAGTGGCCTGCCAACACGAAGGTCATTAAGAGTGCTTTACAGCCATCGCTTAAAGACATTTAAAGGACAATCGATAAAATACATCAAACGGCAATAATTGAAAGCAGAAATCAAATCGGGTGACGGCGATAAATAATATATAAGCCGGTGCTGCAGACGTACATTCTCGTAAAAAGCTGCGGCAGCCATAAATGTTTTAAGCCCTGATTTAAAAGTATATCGCGTTGAGGCAGACCTCGGATGTTCCGGAAGTTTGATCCAGGTACGCGGTTTATAAAAAGATGTGAGGCGCGTACAAATAGAAAACTCTTTCCCATCAAGGGACACACTTCCACCTCCCCCCCAATAAGTCTGGAGGATCTGACGTTCGGGCCATTTGTTCCACCTGCTCCAGAACATTCACTCGCACAACACGCGTCTCTGTGAATCGATGTTTCTGGGCGGGCCCCCACACGGATAAGCTCACAGGGCTGGCCGAGGGCCCAGGGGTGTTAGCGGGGCTCTGAGGAGCCGTCAGAGAACAGTGGCTCCTCACACTGCAGGTCCACCCCTTGGGCAGGGATCTGCGGTGGCCCTGGACACCTGCCAAGCCTGCGGATCTGAGACCAGGAGAGCCTTCCCGAGCTGCAGGCAATTAATAGCCGACCTTTCAAAAGGTCTGTAACTACACCGGGAAAAGCGTTTGTCCTGGCCCCCCATTGAAACCGGGGTGAAATCCATAATTTGCCCACTTCATATACAGTAGGTCTGTGGTCTGACTCTTTCCTTCCAGAATCCACAGGCTTTTATATTTTGATCATATTATGTCGTTATGGCAGATGCTTTTTTTTCTAAAGTGTATAACAGTGAACTGGGATGCAAGTCATTAGGGAACTAGTTAGGGTTAGGTTAAGTTGCGATTACTTGGGACCAGTTTCTTTCCTATGGGGGAAAAGTGGTGCTGGAAATTGAAAAGGAATGATGGGGGGCCAACGCCCGATCATGTGATGCACTGCCGTGGAGTCGATCCGTCGGACTTTTGAATGATGAGTTTGAATGATTCCAACTCACCCTGGCACGCCCCATGACGGAAAGCTCCAACCGACAGATTCGAAGTACGGTCCAAAAAGACCGATTTTGTGGATGTACCGCCTGACCTGGTGACGCACACCGTGTCTTTAACACATCTCAAGTGAACACACCGTGGCAGGGTTAGGGGTCTCGCTTGGCTTTACCTTCAGGTTTTCTGCCCGAGTCGAGGTTCAATCCCAGAATTCAACGGGGGGGGGGGATGAGGAGGTTAATTCCATCGCCACTCTGCTAACCGTTGCCCTATTCCTTCTGGGATGAGAAAGAGAAGGTTCAGCGGTCAGCGATGCTGCTGAACCAGGCTCAGCGTCTCTCCCTTATCTCTCGCAACACACCTGACGCAGGTGGTGGTGGAGGGAGGGGGGAAGATGGCTGCCTGCAGGGGGCCTAGGATGTATTGCTACCTCCTAGGACTAAATACAAACACATCCTTGTGTTTTCATATATCTGAATAAAAAGGCAGATGGAAGCTAGTTTAAGCAGAGGTAGGGCAGAGTACAATAGTGGAGAGGTTAGTGGGACCAACAGGGCTGGCACAGCTCCTGACAAGTCTAGATTGTATGAAAGATAATATAATAATATGAATATCGTGTGAAATGACTGACAGGGCTATTCTAACTGTGTAAATAACTTGCCCTCAAGGTGTAGTGGCCAGGGTTACTATTGGTTGCTTAGCCCTGTAATCATTTACATTTAGTAAATGCTAAAACATTTTTCTTAGACAAGCCATGGGGATTTGATTTATATAGCACCTTTAGAATGAACGTTTGTTTTGGGTGCTTTGTACAGATAGGGGTCATCATTTAAAGACTCTTGAAGCACAACCAATGAAAGACGCAGGGAGATTTAACAGACAAATCTAAAAATAAAAGTATCAGATTAAAGAATGAAAGAAACAAGCGGATGTGACGCCCATCTAACAAAAACAAATTCATGCATCGTTACCACACCCCTGCAATGGTGTGCTAGAAATATCCCTAATTTTACAATCAGTGTACTTCAACATGTGCTAATAGACATAAACAGTGTGATGAACGCTCCTCAGCATAGTACGTTAACGTGAACCAAACAGGATTTCCAACTGGACCCTTTTTACGGACTGTATGTTCCGATAATTTTTGGACTAATGCGGAACCACGATTCACGAGATTGTTGTGAAGGGAGAACGCTGCAGCATTAATCCAAGAGAAAGAAGAAGAAACAAGTTATGTTTCTATGATCCTTTCTGTAATGGTGGACTATATTCTGAGCCTGTCTGCATCAAAAACCAGCACCTCTAGAGGACGTACATTAACGGGCGCTATCACCCCAAAGGATTATATTGCAGCCCTTTCTCGCGGATTACGACTGCGGTGTACTCACTCGATACTCGACCAGGTTCAAAAGTGGTTGCTGCATTAGTGTCTAAGACCAGGTTGAAAAATCCAGAAGTTTATCCTTTTTAGCACTCTAATAACTCTAATAGTGTTCTTTATTTTTCAGACACTCTTGGTACAGCTACAATTTTTGGTGCAATACAATCATGGACCGGAACCGCCACTCACTGAGTTACCGTTAGAAAACCTTGAGATTCCTTGCCATGATTACTGTTGTATGAAAGCCTCTTTAGGGATTCCCCTTCGGCATTTAATATGTACAGGGTGAAAAGAAAGTAAAGTACTGAAGGTGAATATTAAACCAACGAGAGATGTAGAACAGTTAGAAAACCAGAACTCCCTGTGAACAAGATTTACATCCCTATATTTGAAACGTTTCAACTCTTTCTTGCAGCAGTGCAATTTTAAGGAAAGTTTTCATGTAATATATAAAGTTCAAGCGTGCACATCTTTTTGCAGAACTTTCTGTTATATTGTACATTCGTCCTAAAAGTAATGATTCATTTAAACCTTTTTAGTGTTTGCCTCGAGAACAAAACTGATATATCTCTTCCCCGGAAATATAGTTGGTTTGCTTTCACCGCGGAGAGATTTGCCACAGCGTGAATCAGCGTCTGCTTCGTAATCCACAGCTTGCACCACAAGCCTGGTTAAACTGGTGCTCTGCAGTATACTACCGTGTGTGTGTGTGCGTGTGCGCGTGCGTACATGCAAGCGTGCGTGTGTGATAGAGGGAGTGGATGTGTGTGATTTGCCAGCATGTCTTTTTGAGTTTGTGTGTTATTATTGGAAGCGTCTGTGTGTGTGTATCGCTGTCTACTGTGTGTGTGTGTTTGTGTGTGTGTGTGTGTGTGTGTGTGTGTGTGTGCATCCGGTTTTCGCTGCCAGCAGCACAATGTGAAGCATAAGGAATACACTGACACACATGCACACAGACACATGCCAGAGCCCAGCAGCCAGCAGCTCTTGTTTACCCTCAGAGTGGTGTCTCCATGCCAAGAGAAATGAAGAGGAAATCAGAACGCACGAGAAACAAACAAGTGTAAAAGGAACACAATGGCAGCCCGCCATCAAGCGAGGCAGCGGATATTTGTTTTGGTTGCTCAAGGATATGCTTAAGGATACGTAAGTTTCTTTGCAATTGTTTCTCATCGTGGAAGGGAACTTTGTGTGTGTGTTTGTGTGTGTGTGTGTGTGTGTGTGTGTGCATGTATGCGCACAATCACATGCATGCACACACACAGACATGCAAGTATGCTTTAGTGTGTTGAATTAGTGTGGAGGGATTTCCCGGGCCATGTCAATCACAATTGGCTAAACTGAACAAACTGGGTAGAATAAAGAGTCATCCGAACTTATAACAATTATGATCAGATATTTGGGTGATAACGGTACAATAACGTACAAACAATGATACAACAAACAATAAACGTATAACATACAATAGAATGATCCCTAAAACAAACAATGATCCGAGGCATAAGATGGGAGTTCCCCGTGCGTCCCTCCAAGAGCTGCGCAAGCTGAAGTCTGGCGCATTGTCTACAGCGAGGACTCCTCACGCCGTGGCACAGGTCTCAGAAACGCTGAGATCAGCTCTGCTCCACACATGATGTGTGATGGAGAAATCGTTCATGTTGTTTCCCCTTCATCATGTAAGCTCTGTCCCCTATTCCTTGCATTGTCTAGCCACTCTACTTGTCCCTAGCGTTATCTAACGATAACCTTTGTGCCTGGGGCACGAGGGAGCAGAGATCCCTTTATGCATTCTTCTCCTTGAAGAGAATACAGGAAACTCTATCCTACATTATTTGATTTGAGCATTGACAATTATAATATGGGGTCTCATATTGGTGACTTCTCAGTTGGACTCTTTGACCCTTGACCGCCCCAAGGGTGTCAGCGAAAAGGCATAATCAACAAATGGCAGTTACAGAAACAGAATGGGAAAATATAATTCCCCATTACATTCCCCCTTTTTGATAATCATCACATTCAAATCATCTGTTAAAATAAATTCATCACAAGCTCGAGCTCAACATGCCTTTCCTGTGACCCAGAGTGGGCACACACACACACACACACACACACACACACACACACACACACACACACACACACACACACACACACACACACACACACACACACACACACACACACACACACACACACACACACACACACACACACACACACACACACACACACAGCACAGTGACCAGGCTACTGGTCTCACTCGCCACATGGTTGTTACTGATACATAGATTCTCTCTCTAGCCAATCCCTCACCCACTGTGCACAGCTGATCACACACACACACACACACACACACACACACACACACACACACACACACACACACACACCTGTGTGTGGTCGTTGCTCGTTCATGGTGTTCCTCTTGGATTGAAATGAGAAGTTGAAACGTGATGCTCTGATCCCCAGCTCGGTTGGAGCAGGGGACAGAAACGCATTACAAAGAAAGGAAACAGGATGAGCCCATGCATCCTAATGCCAACCCCTGCACACACACACACACACATGACACACGCCTGTGCATGCACAAGCACACACACGCACACACGCACACGCACACTCTCCCAGTCCCTCATGTCTCCCTGACGCCCAGCAGAAGTGTTTTTCTGAAAAGGGAATTTGATGATGAAAGTACCCTTGGAGCAGAGACACAACACCCCCCCCCCCCCCCCCCCCCCCCCCCACACACACACACACACACACACACACACACACACACACACACACACACACACACACACACACACACACACACACACACACACACACACACTAGGGGGCGTGAGGCAGAGAGACAGAGCTCCTAAATTTCACTGACATGGCAGGATGACAGAAAATGTGTTTTTTCATTTTTTTCGTGGCTGGCGGCTTCCTGTCCAACCTTAGCCCTGGGAACCTCAGTGATGGAGAGAGAGAGAGAGGAGAGGGAGGGGGGGAGAGAGAGAGAGAGAGAGAGAGAGAGATGCATATATAGATGGTGAGAGCTCGCGCAACGGTTGAAGGAGGGGGAGGGGAGACATGTCAGAGAGGAAGATGGAGTATAAAAAGAGGTGTAAAGTGGAAAGGAAAGAGGCCAGATAGAGGTGAGGTCATGGGGAGAACACCAGGGATTTGCAAGCCTTAGCTGAAATACAAAGAAGGGAGAGAGACATAGCACGAGAGAGAGAGAGAGAGAAAGAGAGAGAGAGAGAGATTATCCATCACTTTTGGAGGACCCTAAGTGCGATAACAAAACTAAAAACACACAGACGAAGACACTTCGTAGCGTGGAACTGGAAGTGCAAATAAAGCGGCTCAGCAATCGGTTATTTCTTTTTTTGTCACATCACGGGTTTGTGCCGAATAAAGAATGGCATTATGAGTAATATTGCGGTGTTGTGCGTGAGAGAACGCAGCGTCACAGGACGGAGCGACCGGAATATTTTGGGCCATCCAGCTGCATGTGATGCGGCAAATTTCTCTCTGAACATTAAAAAATATCGTGTTCAAAGTTATTCCTGACCCTCTATGCCATAGAGGGTCAGGAATAACTTTGAACACGATATTTTTTTCACCATAGAGTCTATGATGTGGGGAGAGCAGAGAATGTGTTTATCAGCTGAACGATTTATTCAATCCATTTTTGTTTGTTGAGTTGAATCCTATAGTAGTATAAGTCCTCATAGAGTCTATATAATGCTATATATATATATTATATAAGTATATTAGATCAGATTTATGTTCGGGTCATGTTGTCTGCTTCTGCCATATCCTCTTCTGGCTTCTGCTTCGGTAATGTTTCTCGTCAGACTGCAGAATCCAATAGTCATCTTTTCGTCTGTCTAGACTGGTCTCACACATTGAAAAAAACATCCAGTATGCCACCTCCTGACTACCTCAAAACGTATTCAATATCTTCCTGCTTATTCTGTGTCAAATTCGCCGAGTCGAGTTATGTGATTTCTGCTGCAGTCTCTACATATTCTATACATTGTTGTTTGTAGAGTTGGATCCTATGTAAGCATAAGTCCTCATATAGAATATATAAGTATATAAGATCAGATTTATGCTCGGGTCATGTTGTCTGATTCTGTTGTATCCTCTTCTGGCTTCTGATTCTGTAATGTTTCTCCTAAGACTGAACAAATCCAATATCTCTTCGTCTAAACTGGCCTCCCACCAGTATGCTACTTCCTGAACTCCCTCACTACCTCAAAACGTACACAACATCTCCCTATCTATTCTTTGTCAAAATCATAGAGTAATGCGATTTCTGCGGCAGTCTGGCCTCCCTCGATCGGACGACGGGGACATGGATGGCATCACTACCTCTGCCCAATTATGAGTGCCAGCTTTAATTAGCCGGGACAACAAACGTATTGATCAGCTCGGGGACAGGGCTGTGTGTGTAATCCCCGGACCTCCACACTTTAAGGTCGCTCCGCTTCGATTTCAAAGCTACGTGGATGAAATACAATATTTTCCACTAAACCAAAAGCGCTGACGGCAGGAAAAAGGCAAGGCTCTGCACAGACCCGTGCAGGTGTTTTAGGACGGGGCCAAACACTCACCTTAATGTCTAGGTAAGCAGCACGCACACGGACGTGCGCGTGCACACACGCACACACCTTCACACACACACCTAGACACACATCTACACACACACACGCACACAGACACACACGCACACACACACACACACACACACACACACACACACACACACACACACACACACACACACACACACACACACACACACACACACACACACACACACACACACATCCGTACACAATTAATTCTGCCTGACTTATCTTGGCATTGCTATCTGTGTATCTCCCCGCTCCGCTGTTGTCTCCTCTTCCTCCTCGCTCTCCTTCTAGAGGTCAGCTTCGCCCCACAACACTTTCCAGATCAATAGGTCACTCTCGGATGCGGGCAGTAGCGTTTCCACGCCAACCCTGTATAAACTCACGCGGCAGGCCCTGCATGCTAATCTTGGTTTGTGTGTGTGTGTGTGTGTGTGTGTGTGTGTGTGTGTGTGTGTGTGTGTGTGTGTGTGTGTGTGTGTGTGTGTGTGTGTGTGTGTGTGTGTGTGTGTGTGTGTGTGTGTGTGTGTGTGTGTGTGTGTCATAACCCTAACTGAATACATAGAAGCAGGAAAAGGAATGATTGCTTATAGACGCAAGCCCATGTTTGAGACGCACACACACACAGGCACACACACACACACACACCTCTGTGCATGCACGCACACAGAGACCCATGACCAGACACGTACACACACACACACACACACACACACACACACACACACACACACACCAATGACTACTATTGATTGAGTATTGAAGACATAAGAGTGGATTAGAAGGCTGTTTGCGGCAGGTGTTCCTCAGAGTAACGCTCGTCGGGTCGGCCTCCACGCCTTCCGTTCGCTGTGGAGCTGAGCATGATGTGTATGAGTTGGGGCCAACTGTATATATTACAGCGGCACGGGGCTATATGTATCTTATCACAGACGGGGGCTTTGGCCTTTTCATAGCTCACCAGAAGGCCATTATCCTGTCCTCGGATGAAAAATGAGCTTCATTTATTCACTTTGACTTTTCCTTCTTTCACCAGATACTGTTGCTGGAGTTATGTTATGTTTAAGAGTAAAGTCGCCCAACCGTACCTTTTTGGGGTAATCCTTTTGTAATGTATATGTTTAGTTTTAGACTAGGTTGCTTCGTGGCTTAGCGATTTAGACTTACAGCTACAAAAGCACTATCTTCGACTTTAAAGAGGCAGTCACATGCGTAATCAGGTATTGATATTAAACACGATTAGATTAGAGTTGATTAGAAATAAGGCGAGGAGGTGGTTTGAGCGAGGGAGGGAGGGAGGGAGGGAGGGAGGGAGAGAGAGCACGAGGTTCATCACACCAACTTCATGGCATACGTACGCCAGCTGAGTAGCAGACAGATCTCATTAATGAGAGGGGGAGAGGGAGAGGGGGAGAGAGAGAGGGGGAGAGAGGGAGGGAGAGCAAGAGGTTCATCGTACTTCATGGCATACTTACGCCAGCTGAGTAGCAGAAAGAACTCTCTAAATTAGCTCACAACAGACACGTGGGAGGCAGAGAGAGAGAGAGAGAGAGAGAGAGAGAGAGAGAGAGAGAGAGAGAGAGAGAGAGAGAGAGAGAGAGAGAGAGAGAGAGAGAGAGAGAGAGAGAGAGAGAGAGAGAGAGAGAGAGAGAGAGAGAGAGAGAGATACAAGTATTAAGAGGGAGAGATACAAGTATTAAGAGGGAGAGATACAAGTATTAAGAGGGAGAGATACAAGTATTAAGAGGGAGAGATACAAGTATTAAGAGGGAGAGATAAAGGGAGAGATAAAGGTAGAGATGTACATATAAATGTATATATAGAGATATATATATAGAGATACAACATAGAGATAGATCTATAGGTCTTTAGATATATAGATGTATATTATTAGATATAGATAAATATATATATAAAGAGATGTATGCATATATAAAAGGTGGGATTGATAGTGGGAGAGGGACTGAGACGGTGATCCCAGGGTCTTCACTCTGACCTTAATGAGGGGGATACAAAGAGTGATAGTGAGAGAAAGGAAAAGACAACAAGTCAGTCAAGGGCGGAGGGCATGTTTGGCCCCCACCACCACCACCACAACCCCCACCCCCCCTGACTCCCTGGAGGAGGTGGGTGGGTGAACACTGGAACCACCAGCCAGGCCGAACTAATGCCCTCTGACAGGCTGGGAAGACTGGAGAGGCTCGTGGGGAGTTGGTGGAAGTGAGCAGTGGTGTGTGTGTGTGCTTACCTATACCGGCACGAGCGCAAAGAACAACTTTGAAATGAGTGGGATGAGGAGAGAGAGAGAGAGAGAGAGAGAGAGAGAGAGAGAGAGAGAGAGAGAGAGAGAGAGAGAGAGAGAGAGAGAGAGAGAGAGAGAGAGAGAGAGAGAGAGAGAGAGAGAGGAGAGAGAGAGAGAGAGAGAGAGAGAGAGAGAGAGAGAGAGAGAGAGAGAGAGAGAGAGAGAGAGAGAGAGAGAGAGGTTTTTTTTCTAATCAAATGGACTTAAACAAAAACATGTAAATCAATACCTTCCACAAAGAAAGAACAAATACAAAATGGATAAAAATACACAAACTGTATCAGGTGGTTGAGCGGGTTGGCTGCCAGTTCGATCCATGGCTCTTGGGAGTGTCGCGTCTGAGACACCTCACAGCTCACGACGAGCTGGCTGTCGCCGTGCATGGTCGGTCACCGCCATCGGTGTGTGAGTGTGTGCATGAACTGGTGAATGTTAGGCAAGAATGTAAAGCGCTTTGAGTGACCAGTGGTTAGAACAGCGCTGTATGAATTCACCGTTCATCCTGCGTCGTACACAACCCTTCCTCCCTGGCTCCGAGAGAGGCTGAATGCCTCCATATTACCAACGGGGCTGTGACACTCACCCTCCACCCCTTAACACGCTGCCACCAGTCCCATCAGGACCAGAACCGGATCAGGGAGACGTCGGCTCTGAGTGACGGGCGGCGATGGATCCACTATGAGGCTGATCTGTTAAATCGCTTTCAGAAATGTCGTCGGCATTCCCTTCTCCGGGGTTGAGGGGGCAATGCCCGGCCTCCCTTTGTTTCCATCCTTCCCTCCGGACACTTCCTCTCCTCCTTTCCCTCCCCCCCTCCTCTGCTCGACCTACCGCCCCCCCCCCTCCCTCCCTCCCTCCCACTCTCTCTCTAACTCTTGTTTGTTTTGGTATCTCTTCGTATTTCCTTTCACTTTTTCCTCCCACCACCTCGTTTTTATTGGCACTTTACTTTAAATGATCCAACGACCTGCGATTACTTCACAGACCCAGGGCGTGTCCTCTGCTTTTATGGGCTAGGTTTCTGAGCTGCGTGTGTGTGTGTGTGTGTACTGCAATCAAAGTTCACATTATGACCTCTGTCTGACACAAACTCACTCAAACCTAGCTCAAGGTGTGTGTGCGTGTGTGTGTGCGTGTGTTTGCGTGTGTGGGTGTATGTGTGTGTCAAAGTACCCAGTCTGGCCTCTTAGTCTAGACAGTGTGGGTTTATTTTGTGTGTGTGTGAGAGCATACCTGCCTGTGTGTGTGTGTGTGTGTGTGTGTGTGTGTGTGTGTGTGTGTGTGTGTGTGTGTGTGTGCGTGCCTCAATCATAGCCCCCCCGTCCGGTCTCCCCTGTGCCCTCAATCTTCCTGGTCTTCCGGAAGGTCAGTTCTTGAGCCCCCCTGTCTGGGAGCCTTTCAGTCGCCCATCTCTGACCGCCACAAGGGCCCAGCGTGTGCTTGGCGTGTTCTCATCCATTTAGTCAGTACAAAGCCCACACCGCGTAGAGTGTCCACCCATCTCAGTTTGGATAGAAAAATATCCGTTTTGGTTATACCACATAATAGCAATCTAAAGATAAATGTAAAGTGTATACGTTACATACACGCACGCACTTGCACACACACACCCAGACAGACAGACAGACAGACAGACAGACAGACAGACAGACAGACAGACAGACAGACAGACAGACAGACAGACAGACAGACAGACAGACAGACAGACAGACAGACAGACAGACAGACAGACAGACAGACAGACAGACAGACAGACAGACAGACAGACAGACAGACAGACAGAGATATGCATACTTGCGTTCATACACTATTACATACATACAGTACATGTATGCATAAATACATACATACGAGTGGGAAACATTTTGAAGCTTTCAATATTCCACCTCCAACAAAGAGACATCAAAAGACAGTTATCATCACATTTTTCGGAACACAAAACATTAAGAGATTCTCATAGAACCGACAAGCAAGCGATTTTTTTCAGAGAACAAAAAAAACGCTGGTTAATCAGTGAACAGAAAAGCGAGCCATGTCTCAGAGCACGTCAGGGTTTCCACGCCGACGGATTCCTGAGTGAGCGGCTCTTCGGTTCTCCCCCGTCTAACCGCCGATTGACCCCCGACCCCCCACACCCACTAACCCCACCCCAACCACGTCTCGCCGCCACTACCGCGGTATAGTAGGCGTGAAAGGTTAGCATTCTACGCTGGCGTTGCTAACCTTCCACGCCCGCTAATGTGCTGCCTGGTGTGGTCAGTTGGGGCCGACTTGAATAGCAACAGGCACCGTTGTGTGAGAAAGCAATGGGCGTGACTTGGGGTCTACTGTACGAGTTACACACTTTCCATTGCTGCTTTGACAGTCGAACTGTAATAAGCACCTTCTCTATGCCATCTGCTACCTAGCGTTTAATTTATGGTACATCCGGTACAACCTGCTCAAAACTACCGTCTCTGCTACCTAGCGTTTCATTTATCATACATCCTGTACAACCTGCTCAAAACTACAGTCTCTCTGCTACCTAGCGTTTCATTTACATTTACATTTAGGGCATTTAGCAGACGCTTTTATCCAAAGCGACTTACAATAAGAAAATTTGTCATAAGAAGTGCAACAATATATCGCTCTCGGTACAGTAAGGATGTTCATAGAACGAAGTGCAAGTACAACAATCGCTAAGCTAACCAATTCCCCGTGTTACAGCAATGATAGCAGCTACTGCAGTTGCTACACAGTTGCTACACAATACAATACAGTGTACAATGGTGGCCAGAAGGGGGAGGGTGGCTATGCAGAGTCGAGGTGGACTCTTAACAGGTGAGTCTTGAGTCTTTTTCGGAAGATAGTGAGCGACTCTGCGGTCCTGAGAACGGCAGGGAGCTCGTTCCACCACTGAGGTCCCAAAACCGAGAAAAGTTTCATTTATAGTACATCCGGTACAACCTGCTCAAAACTACCGTCTCTCTGCTACCTAGTGTTTCATTTATCGTACATCCTGTACAACCTGCTCAAAACAACCTTCTTATGCTACCTGTCACCTAGCATTTCATTTATAGTACATCCTGTGCAGCCTGTTCAAAAGTAATGTATTTATGAAAACTAGCGTTTCATTTATAGCACAACCAGTACGACCTGCTCAAAGCTACTCTCTTTCTGCTAGCTCATGTTCCCGGAGTTGAAGTAATCTAGCATTCATTGAAAGTACATCCAGTATTTCCTGCTAAAAGCTGTAATGGCTCTCTGGTATGTGGTCCCTGTTTAATAACCGAGTCTGCCGTCGGCCTTATTATGGCTTTCTGATGGCTGTTATCTGTTTATTGATTTAACCAATCTAATAAACGATCTAACCCATCCACCCCCTTGTATGAAAGAATTTCTTGCATATTTTACCTCTGTTCCGTACCCAAAATAGAGATACCTACTCTGCTAACTGGTATCTACTGTATTTCCCCATCTTACCAATCTACCATTGTCTTATATCTAAAGCAAATTATATTGGTTACCCAACATACCAAATTCTATGATGAAGCTTGTTGTTTTGGTATCTTGTTGTTAGTCTACAAAACAAAATTGCCCTTTTACCATGTTGTCTCACACACTTTTATCTTCAAAGTGACTTCTAGCGCCTTCTAGATTACATACATGTCAGAATGGAGCACTTAGGGATGGACAATGGTGTCCACCCCCCCCCCCCCCCCCCTGTTACTGTATCCCCAAATAGCCTGCCTCTCTTGTGTCTGGTATCCATGCGTATCTCCGCTTTCTGTCCTGCTCCACTGAAAGGCAGACAGACGTGTTGGAATCTGCCCAGCCAATCACCACACTGCTGGGCATCAGGCCAGAAGAAGACCACCGTCTCACTGTCGGTCTGTCGGTCTGTCTTGGGTGACTATGAGGCTGTCTGGCTGTCTGGCTGACTAACTGGCTAGCTGGCCTGTTACGACTGGTTTCTTCCATGGCGGCTGTTATTTTACTCTTGAACGTTTTTGTCGACTGTGGCAAAAGAAAGAAAGAAATATGGGCAAAGAGGAATTAAAGTTTGCCTGCCAAACCAGCAGAAGCCAGCCCAGAGTTTTAAGGGAGATGGATTCATTTTGTCAGGCAGGAGTTTGCCTCTTTGCCTGCTAATCTCTTTCTCTTTCTCTCTCTGAGTCTTCATCCCCCTGTCTCTTTTTTCTCTATCTTGTTATCAGTCTCTTTTTTTTATCCCTTCTCGCTCTCTTTTTGTATCGGTGACACTTTGCAATAAGGGTTGATTAGTTAACATTAATAAATGCAGTACTGAGCGTTATTATGTAGCAATAGATTAGTATATATATATATAGTTAACTCTTCCCTTATTAAATAATGTATAAATTAACACCTTAGTTAACATAAACACATTACCTGAGTTCACACGAACCCCATTAGTAAAATGATGAGCCGAATTAGCTAACATTGCATCAACTCATTTTAATTAATCCTTTATTAATGCACACTGATAGTAAAGTGTTACCTTTGTACCTCTCCCCCCTATCTCTATCGCTTTACATCTGTATTCCCCTCACTTCTCTCTCTGTATTCATCCATCCCTTTTCATACCTCCCTCCCTCCCTCCCTCCCTCTCTATTCCCAGCCACCATATGTCTGATGTCGTCAAACAGCCAACACGCATCCGCCGGGCTCATCACACCCGGGCCCAGACTATCACATATGCAGTATATATATATATATATATATACATAGCGGTAGAAACCGGTAGAAAGCGGTAGAAACCGGAAGCTAGCCTCCACCTAGCGCTCAGCTCGATATCTCTCTTTAACCAATCATGGCGAGGTGGGTGGAGAGCTATCTCATGCAGGATTTAAATCCCCCCCCCCCCAACCACACTTCCCCCCCGCTCAACCTTCAGCGGTTTTCCAAATAATTTAAAAAAAAAATTAAAGTTGGTCTAGTACTAGCGCTGTTATTGCCCGAGCAAAACATGTTGGCATCAACACCAGGGGCTTTTAATCATACACACATGCAGGCTCCTGGAGACACACATACTGACACACACACACACGTACACAGACACACACACATACGTAGACACACACACATAGACACACACACAAACACACGTAGAAACACAGACACACACGCACAGCGCGGCACACACACACAGACGCTGGCGAGGAAACACGTGCACACACACACACACACACACACACACACACACACACACACACACACACACACACACACACACACACACACACACACACAGCGCACATTTTTCAGCATATCCAGCTCATCAATCATTTATAGCAAAATATCCCGCTCTGAGACATCATCCCTGCGTTACGTTCGCGCTTACATTTGTCTTTTAGCAGTTGGAACGACCGGCACTGGCACTAGCGCTAGCGCTGCCTTTAGCACTGTGCAAAAAAACAGAAAAAAAAAACAGTTGGAACCTGGCAACAACATCAGAGAGTTGTAATCATATATCACCCGCCGGACAAACCCAACCGGAATCTATGATCCTTCACTTGAAAGCCCGGCGTTTGCTGCTGGTCTTCTGGCTCGGCGGCCGGGAGATGAAATACCTGTGGTGAGGAATTGATCCGAGCTGACATATGTTGGATCCAATCGCTGCTTCATCACTTGACGCCTCGTGTAAAATATTTCACACGACAGACACAAATGAAGATCTATCCTTCTGCTCAGTTCCGCTCAGTTGTGTTTATTGTATTTATTAAATATGCCGCCCGACTTTCTTTTTGTGTGTGTGTGTGTGTGTGTGTGTGTGTGTGTGTGTGTGTGTGTGTGTGTGTGTGTGTGTGTGTGTGTGTGTGTGTGTGTGTGTGTGTGTGTGTGTGTGTGTGTGTGTGGACCGTGAACAACAGATAACAATATGGAAAGACAGGCTTGGTGGTGTAGTCAGAGCTGGTCTGATGAGGGGGGTAATAGAGGGCAATTCCCACCCCCAGCCCCTATTGGCTGAGCTGTAATACTGCGCGTGAGTGCAGTAAAGATGTTCGCAGTAATAATTATTGTGTGCGGTGGTGCTAGTCATTGTTTCTTGTGTTTATTTGGTAGTGATATGCAGCCGTAGGCCTACTGTAATGCCTGGTACACACACGTTTGTGCCTTGTGTTTTGATTTTGTGTACGAACCGAGGGAATGATGCAAGGCCCGGTCCTGCCACTGTAATGCCTGCTCTCTGTGCTGCCAGAGAACGACTGGGGAACTCTTATCTTCAGAAAAGCGTTAACTTCTCTTTCTCTTCCTTGGCAGCCCGTCAAACACCAGTTTACACTCTCACTCTCACATACACACCACAAGAGGACGAATATGATGTCACACACTCTTTTTTTTTTATTCTTTATTTTTTATTTTTTATGTAATATTTTTCGATGTCCTTCAAAACAACCCGGAGGTCCTTGGGGATGGAGGTGGGTAGAGGAGGGCTTTGGGAGGGTGTGTGTGTGTGTGTGTGTGTGTGTGTGTGTGTGTGTGTGTGTGTGTGTGTGTGTGTGTGTGTGTGTGTGTGTGTGTGTGTGTGTGTGTGTGTGTGTGTGTGTGTGTGTGTGTGTGTGTGTGGAACCCATCAAGGCGACGGATAAAGACCAGCTCCCCTAATCCCATAAATGAAAAAAAATAAGTTATGATCCAACACACAAATAGTAAGTACAAAGTCAAAATGCTGGTTCTGGCCCCAACTTTTGAGGCCCCTGTTTGTAACGTAATGCAATGTTAAATCCAGCAGAAACATCTCATTTCCCGGAGCCCGGAGACGGGGCGAGAATTATAATTGGCTGCTGTCGTAGTACTAGTACTTTTTATTTATTTTCCTATCACTTTTCTTGGAAGTGTGACGATTTTGATTCGAATAATCTCAGATCCATCGACTTTTACACAATGGTCTCAATGCCTCGCTGAGGTTCTCACTTTTAATACGACTTTACTATCCCCAATCTTACTTCTGTCGGCATTCCCTGACTACATAGAAGTGAACCAGATTCAGAACAGGAAGCCCAGGTCCATTTAGTATGGGTGCCTACTCTCTGTGTACGAAGGCGACATTAATAATGTTTTTTTTACGAATTAACCCTTATTTCGCTGCTCGGGCGTCGCCATCTTTGATTTACACACCACCGGTGACAACACCATCGTGCTTCGACCTGACAGTGTATTCCGCTTCTGATTCAGATACAGATATAGAATCCATGCATACACTGTTCGGGACAAAGATTGATTTTATGTATAAGTGTATGCATATGTGTTTACAGCTGTGACGGCGTGTTACTGTTATTTCCGCGGTTAACAACGACACACAGTGATCGACTATCGTTACCGCAAGACACCTAGCATGGAGTGCGGCTGTGAGTTGACAAGAGAACTCATGTTCCCAGCATGCAGCATTCCTTGGTTGTTTGTGACCAGTCAGCCTGTCGTTGACTGCAGTTTTCTATACAGGGAGGACCACGAGAGAGAGAGAAGGGCTCAATTGAAAACGCATACCTGAAAGTAATGGCAGGTTAAAAGCAGAAATACTATATTTTACTCAAGATAGATTTCATCATTAGTTACTCTTTACAAGGTTTTTAGTCACTTTGATGGAAATATTTTTCTATGCCAGTGTTTTTCTTTTTGGCAGAAATCTGTCAACTTCCAACTTAACAGATATTTTTAGTTTTCACAATTATTTATTTACAATGCAGATTCTGAGACCTTTGTTGTGATTTCACCGCCTCACCCTCGAATATGGGCACATATTCACAGCTTCATTCAATATTTATATCCTAGCGATGCTTTTGTGTGGAAAATAGTGTTTCTTTCACCTCGCGTAGGTATGCTTGCTCAACCGAAATTCCAACTGATTCGCACTTTTCAAACTTCTACATCCAGGACGGGAACTAAGTGAAAAAAAACAACAACACAATGGGACGAGTCAAACAAGACGTGGGGGTCACTGAGTCGGATTCACTGCTATCCTTTGTCTGACACAAAACACCGCTCCACGCTTTTCATACCGACGTGCTCGTCGTCTCCGAGGCGGGAGCGAGGTTCCGCCAGTTCCCGAGACCAGACGCGGAGGACAGCGACCGCCGACCGGGAAGATCCTGAATGGGGAAGCGGGAGCGGGGGGAATCTGCAGCATCAGCGGGATTATGATCGCAGTCCTTTAGTGTTGCAGATGGCCTCATCAGTATTCATCTGTTCGGACTCAGATGCTGGGGTTCTTCTTAGGTGCGTACAACGGGGCTGCATGCGCCCCGTCACGCTGGGTTCCGCGTCGTCGCTCGAGGGTTTTGGGGAGACCGCGCCGCATAGGCATGTGAGAGCACGGGCGTATGTTTGCGTGTGCGTTGTCAGACACACGGATCCATATTTGTGATCGTTTTTTACCAAAGTATGTGACTCAAGTTTCACTTGCAGTCGCGTGTGTGTGTGTGTGTGTGTGTGTGTGTGTGTGTGTGTGTGTGTGTGTGTGTGTGTGTGTGTGTGTGTGTGTGTGTGTGTGTGTGTGTGTGTGTGTGTGTGTGTGTGTGTGTGTGTGTGTGTGTGTGTGTGCCGGAGGGAGTCACTTAATAATTTGTGTTCACCACAGAGTTGTTTTTTCCCTCCTTCCTCTTATTCTCTCTCTCGTCTGTGTAATTCAGCTTTCAAAGGGTAGCCTGAATAATGCACGCTTGCCCCAGTAGTCATCTGAAGAGATACCTGGCATTTGGGAGAACAGTTGGCTTTTATTTGTGGCCAGGCAAGGCCCCTCAACACGGGTACTCCAAACCTCTCCCAGAAACACCCTGTTTTTTTTTGTTCCCACTGGCAGAAATGTTGCTTACGTTTGTTTGTTGCTCCTGAAACTAAGTCCCCACAATGTACTTACATTTGTGTGTTTGCCTCCTAAGTTTGACTCTATTTCTGAATATACCGCACAACTAACTGCTGAACTTTGTATTCTGTGTGTGTGTGTGTGTGTGTGTGTGTGTGTGGGTGTGTGGGTGTCGGTGGGTCTGTGTGTGACTAAAACATAAAACTTTATTATCCAGCCTGGACTGGAAATGTGCTTGTGGCCTCACCTCAGAGACATTACACCAGTGCATGACATGCAGCCCCATTTAATCTAAAAACAAATACGCAAACAGGTCTCTGTGATCCTTGTGTTTAGCCAGGGGGCTAAATCTCTGTGCTGAGGGCAGATCTGTAAAATCATCAGAGACAGGGTGGCTTCTGTCCTTTATGATGGCCTCAGATCTCCTGTGTGCTGGAGGCTTGTCTAGAGCACCAGGTGGCCTGTTTCTGCATTCAAGTGTGTGTTTGTCTATATGCTCACTAGTTGTACATTTCAGGTAAGTCCCAGTCCGCCCGCAAGGCAAAACAATCGATCCTAACCAATCTATACAATGAGAGTGATACAGGGATAAATTGATAATGCCCGAGGTCGGCCATTGATTACATGCGGTTGAGGGGAAGGGCTCCTGTAAATACCTGATGGTTATGAAATCTTTCTCCCAAAGTAGCATAACATCGTAATTACCGAATGATGAAGGCATCCATTCCTGCATCTATTGCCTTTTAAACCATTATTCCTTATGTTATGCTATAATACGGAGCAAGGATTCGTCTCTCTGTCTGTCTGTCTGTCTGTCTGTCTGTCTGTCTGTCTGTCTGTCTGTCTGTCTGTCTGTCTGTCTGTCTGTCTGTCTGTCTGTCTGTCTGTCTGTCTGTCTGTCTGTCTGTCTGTCTGTGTGTCTCTTTCACCCCCCCCCCCCCCCAAAGCATAGAGATATCACGTTGAGGAGGAGAAGCTCATAACATACATAGCGACGACGGTGTCGTTACCTCCACGCTTCATTAACCCAGGTTTGAAGTACACCTTGTGTCCAGCGCCTGCCACACTCCAAGACAATTACCGCAGCCAAATGCAAATACTCTGCTGTGAAATGAAATGACGAGAATGAAAGCAGAGAAACAAGGTGAGCTTAAGTCGCTTCGGAGACGCTGGGGTTGATTCTTGCTGTGTGTGTGTGTGTGTGTGTGTGTGTGTGTGTGTGTGTGTGTGTGTGTGTGTGTGTGTGTGTGTGTGTGTGTGTGTGTGTGTGTGTGTGTGTGTGTGTGTGTGTGTGTGTGTGTGTGTGTGAGAAAAGTAAGACTTCTATGATCACCGTAATTAAGGGCATGTTTTAGTGGAGAATTTATTGGGTTGCTGATAGTGCTAGACACACACACACACACACACACACACACACACACACACACACACACACACACACACACACACACACACACACACACACACACACACACACACACACACACACACACACACACACCCCCCATCTCCAGAGCAGCTACAGCTCACCTTGGTTCTCTGCTTCCGTGATGCAAAGAAAACCAGTACTATAATTTCACAGCATATTTGTGTTCGGCTGCGATAATTGAGACACCTAAATAGGCTACTACTGCTAAAGAAAAATGTGTTGTTTATTTTTGTAAGGTAGTTGTTGCAGCTCTCCTCCAATGTTTTTACGTATTTAAATGCATGTGGGAGACATGCGGTAACAGCCACTTTCTGAGCACCTCAGGATGTTGATTCCGGTATGCAACATTTTAATGATACCACATGCATTATTCCCTGGATACGGGCTAAGACTCTGTCTGTGACTCACATCACCGTGGATACCAGACTTCCCCACATCGTCAACAACGACAATCCAGTGTTATTGTTCCCCCGCCCCCCCCCCCCCCCTCTCCCTGAAAACAATTTGTTGAAATCTGGGAAAACACAAGAAGCACCCGGTAACAAACGAAACGCCACCCGTTGCAGTTTATTGTACAAGCGACACGTGCGTACGTACTCTGGCTCATCAGCGGCAACCAATCAGGAGCCAATCTGAACGGCTCACGGCTCCTGAGAGGGGGGGGGGGGGAGAGGGAGAGGGAGGGAGAGACAGGGAGGGAGGGAGAGACAGGGAGGGAGGGAGGGAGAGAGAGGGCGAGTGAGAGCGCTCTCTCTGGCAAACGCCAGAGAACTCCCACTTAGGACAGGATTACAGTTGCTGACAACAGCCATCCCTTTGTAGAGCAGACTGTGAACACACAAACACACGTACATCTTCACACGTATGCAGATGTACACATAGGTCCTCCCACGTGGAAGCCAGCGGAGGCAGACTAACGTGCACACTTGGTTGCACACACACACACGCACGCACACACACTCAGACGTGCCATGTGTGCACACACGCACTCAGATGGGCCTTGTGTGCACAACACACACACACACGCACGCACACGCGCACGTGCACGCGTTGCCACTTAATCCACAATAGCATTACAATGGCTCTCATCCTGTCAGCATCTCGTTCCACGGCCATTTTACAGCGCCACAAAGCAATTCCAAACACACTTCCCAGCGCATTTCGCCGTGCCATAAAGCGTTTTCATCCATCTCCGGGCAAACAAGGCATGATGACATAATGTAATGGTCAGAGCCTTCTCGCCGCTAACAGAACTGTTTGGTGATTTCTTACCACTATTATGGGATGTCTTTGTGTGTTTTTAGTGAGTGGATATATATATTTTCTTTACGCGCACAGTTTGTAAGTAAAAAGTGTCGTGGTAGACTCATTGTATTGTCAATGTTATGTCTGTGTGTGAGTGTACGTGTGTATGTGTGTGTGTGTGTGTGTCTGTGTGTACGTGTGTGTGCATCAATGCATACGCGCCTGGGTTTTTTTGAGCGGCTGCTGTGAAAAGGATTTCAACCGCCCTGAGTTGCCTGCTGCGTTGACGTCGGGCAGAGAAAAGGGAAAGACAGGATTTGTAGTTTCTCCCTTCCAGCTCTGTTACTTTATACGTTGACGCGCCGCTTGAACTATATATGGAGCCCCGGCTTCTGCACAGGGGTTGAGTTTCAGACAGAGACAGCGGGGTATGCAGAAGCCAGAGGAAATTGGAGGAGAGAGAGGGTGAGAGAGGGGGAGGGGGAGGGAGAGAGAGAGAGGGAGAGAGGGAGGGAGAGGGAGGGAGAGAGAGAGAGAGAGAGAGAGATGCACTGTGTGATATTCTGAGGTTTTTGGGTGAAAGAGAGAGATAAATGGAAATGTTTTGTGGTTTGAAAAAAAAAAACACTCATGCATGTGACAATTTACCCTTTGCGGTAGAGAAGTTTATCCTAATAATATGAAGTTGTACACAAACGATAGAACCGTGTTCGCTTTGCTGCTTGCAAATTGAAAAGGTCTTTGCATCAATTATCCTTCTTTCCCATCGAATCGCAACATATCTAATAATAATAATAATTATAATGGATTGAATTGATATAGCGCTTTTCGAGACACTCAAAGACGCTTTGACAGTGAAGGGGGGAGCTCACTAACCACCACCAGTATGTAGCACCCACTTGGGTGATGCACGGCAGCCAATCTGCGCCACAACGCTCACTACACACCAGCTTGAGGTGGAGAGAGGGACTCTAGCATTTGCATTGCCACTGTAGCAACAAGTGTGCTACTGAAGCCATACCAGTCTCCTGACTTCTTCATGCTGTGCATTCCTTCAGCTGTCTTTCACCCTGTCAGATGTCTCCACTCTCCCCCCCACGGTGTACATCAAACCAGCTTGGCCTCTCCCGCCGTGGCTGACTTCTCCAGCCGTGGCCTGTTCCCATCTCTCCACGATGGTCCCTTCCCTTCCCTCAGTTTCCTTTGTTCTTACTGCCCACCATGTGAACGTTTCCCTGTAAGAATCATGTACACCTATTGTCTCTCTGAAGATACTTCAATGCTCCCAGTCGGCCTGTTATCGTGCTCCATTGGAATAAATTCTTTGCTCTCACAAAGTGGCATATTCACCTAATTACTCTCACAAATACACTAAATGCTTCTTTTGTTTGTAGCTGTGAGCTAATGGTTATTCGAGTTGAAAAACGAGACCTCTGTCTTTTGTTGAACATGATTGTTGTCATAGTACCATATCTTTTTGAATGTGACAAAGTTGTCAATCTTTAGATAGATAGTGAGAGAAGAGTGACATATAATTGAAGAGAGATATGGAGAAAGGGGGGAGAGATGACGAGAGAAATAGAGAGATATAAAAATAGACATGGATAGTGAGAAGACGAGTGAGGTATGGAGATATGGAGTAAGGGAGAGAGAGATAAGGAGTGATGAAGAGAGTAATGGAGAGATCTAGAGATATATAAAGAGAGACATGGAGAGAGAGAGAGAGAGAGAGCAAAGAGACGGAGACTGTACGAGGGGGAGATGGAGAGAGTGGCGGAGGGAGAGAGGAAATGATGGAGAAGATGGAGGAATAGGTACTGAATGAATTTTTACTTCCAGGAAGGGGGTGCATCTAATGGTTTCGATTAAAAGTGGGGTAAGCTCCTCTGTAACCATGTCTTTAGCCCTGATACTCTTTCCTCTTTAAATATACATGCCCCCTTTTAGCGGATTTGTGTGCCTACTTGTGCGTATGTGTCCGTGCGCACGTAAGTGCATGATGTGTGTAGTATCTACCTTAGTGTGTGTGTGTGTGTGTGTGTGTGTGTGTGTGTTGTGCGTTCCCTCCTCTCTGATCTTTTTATGCCGTATCAGATAGAATGAATATCTGCTTCGGGATCTGGTTCATGATAATAGGGATGTAAGGTTTCTCTACAAGGTACGGCTGCATTCACTGTTATTACTATGTCATCTGAGAGTGTACGTGTTCATTGTCCATGCATTGCTTTCAACAGCCTTTCATCTGCTGGCTGCACACGGCAGGGATTACATCATGCATATTGTGACCACAGGAGAGGAATACAGTACAACGCACAGGACAGTAAACCGATAGGTTGATCCAGTGGAAGTGAAGGTCAAACGGAACAGTGCTAGAATGGGGGAAACACAATAGAGTAGAGTAAAGTAGGGCAGGGCAGGATGGAATAGAGTAGAGTATGCTAGAGTAGAGAAGGGTACAATGGATTAGATTAGAATCGGGTAGAATAGAGTAAGGTATGGTAGAATGTAATGAATTAGGGTAGAGTAGAGTGAAGTGAGTAGACAAGGTCTGGCTAGCAATAGTAGGTCATGGTTGGATTGAGTAGGGTAGAACAGATAGGGGAGAGTAGATCACAGATGGTCGGAGTTGAAGCAGGTGTAGGACGAACCAAGAGAAGGGGTCGGACTGAGCGTGGCACGGAAGTAAAGAGCAGAGATATGAAGTACAATAGTAGAGAGAATAGATGATAGAGTGGAGCCCAGCAGACCAGCGGAGAGAAGGGCAGTGCGAAAGACGGAGAGGAGAGGAGAGGGAAGGAGCACATGCTCGGCGGAGACTGAAAGCTGCGTGAGGGTTCAGAGGGGTAAGGTGAAGCAACAGGCAGGAAGAGGACGGCACATCAGAGCGCTCCAGCCACAACAGGAACCGGTGGAGACCGGTCTCTCTGCGCCCGGGTGTCGGTTTCCCTCTGTCTCCCCGCCACGCTTGTTATTTTGATACACGCACTGTATCCGCTTTCATGATCTCCTCACGGACGAAAGGTCGACCCGGAGAAAGCGCTGTGTCAGAGGATAAGAGGGGGATTTATTTGTTGTTGTTTTGGTATTTTTATCTTTTTGTAAGCGGGAAGACAAACACACACACACACACACACAGGCAGTACGGCTAAACACTCTCCGAGACGGACCGAGGAACAGGGGGATTCGCCGGCGTTTCTCGACATTGGAAAGCAGGGAGTCAAAGTCCACAAACGGATAAATGGTTGGAAAGACAGACTCACACACAGACAGACAGACAGACACATGCACACAAACAAACCGACATAGAAGCAACCAGACCGAGACGGAGACAAAGAAGGAGAAAGATGGACAGACAGACAGACAGGCAGGCAGGCCGTGAGACAGACGCAAAGACAAACTCGGCTGAGGGTCCGACAGAACAGCCCACACTGACACACTGACACACAGACAGATAGGTAGGCTGAGAAACAGACAAAGTCTCAGACAGAAGGTAAACGGCTAACTTGTTCCCCGGCTGTATTATCTTGTCATATTAACGTCTCTGTGACGGACAGCGCGGAAGATTGCCGGGCAAAAGACCCAGAGTTGGTTTCTCCAGCCTTGGTGGAGCAGGAGAGAGAGCAGAGGGCAAGGCCTTTGCTTTGTTTCATCATGTGATGGTTGTGTTGCTTTTTAACACTGGCGCTCGCAGGAAAGCAATTGTGGAAACAAGTGTTTGTGTCGCGGGGCTCAACCGCTGTGCGTTTGTGTAGAGGCAGTTGTTATATCTCCCTTCCGTCCGTATTTTCGAGCGATTTATCTCTGTTGCATGCATCCTTGCTTTTTGTGTGCGTTTTTTTGGGATTCTTGTGAAATTCATATTTGTGGCTGTCCATTCGACCACACACGTGCAGGCACGCATGCATATTCACACACACACACACAGATACACGTACATACAGACACACAAACACACACACATGTCTGTGTATGTCAGCACCTCCACGCTAACACCAATGCTAAAAAAACAAGCGTGTTCTGCCAATTAGAGCAAGTTCTGCTGCCAGGAAATGGAAAGGAACGAGGGAGCAAGAAACTGACATGGAAAGAGAGAGCGATATGGACAGAGAGAGAGAGAGAGTGATGGAGAGACAACGAGAGAGCTCTAGAGAGAGAAAGGTGTCTGACTTGACTGCTTGTAAATGATCTCATATGTAGAGTTCCCACTTTGTCATCCTGTCCATATTCTCAGCTGCAACACTGAAACTAACTAAATTATTTTAATGCTAATGAGGCTACAATGTGCAGCATGACACACACACACACACACACACACACACACACACACACACACACACACACACACACACACACACACACACACACACACCACACACACACACACACACACACACACACACACACACACACACACACACACACAGTCACACACAGTCACTCACTAAACTCAACAGGATAAACTCATACATACCGGCAGACGCAAAGAGACACACACGAGAATACACAGGACACACTCACACTATTTGGTTGGTTGTTAACCTACCCATGTGTGTGTGTGGGTATGCTGTGTGGGCGAGGTGGCAAAAAATAAATTGATATAACTTTGAGACAGCGCCCTTTGGGGGACGAGGGAAGAAAGTGTGAATTGGCGAGAATGAGACAAGGCGTTCAGGGACGAGAGAGAGAGAGAGAGAGAGAGAGAGAGAGAGAGAGAGAGAGAGAGAGAGAGAGAGAGAGAGAGAGAGAGGAGAGAGAGAGAGAGAGAGAGAGAGAGAGTGAGAGAGAGAGAGAGAGAGGAGAGAGAGAGGAGAGAGAGAGAGAGGAGAGAGAGAGAGAGAGAGAGAGAGAGAGAGAGAGAGAGACTTAAAATAAAGTACCTTCAACAACATCCACATGTTCAACAGAATCCTTGCTCCAAATAAAAGTATAACGTGAGGAATAGAGGTTTAAAAGGGCTGAAGGGATGGATGCATTCATCATTTGGTGGTTACGATGTGATGCTACTTTGCTAAATTAGGAAACGTGTTAGCAATTTAGAACAATCCTCAATCCACATTTGTCATCGTTCCACGCTGGCAGCCATTATAGCTAAACTGATCTTAATTAATTACACTCTCCAGCAGGTCTTTAGCAAAAATGATCACCAAAAATGAATGTAAGCAACAGCATTGCTGTACTTTCCCGTAGACTTGCAGCCCTGAAGCGATTGCTGAAATACTGTCATCGTTGATATGTTTTTTTATTTTTTTTTATAATGTACGTTGTTATTACAAGTGAAAAGCGATTTCATGGTAAATCCTGCCTGGGGCGTCTCTAAGTACCTCCCTCCTCCTTATTGAATAAACCAACGTTGTTAGAGAGACCAAGTGTTAGTATTTGAATTGACACATGCCAACACTTTAATTTCATATGAGGTTGTTGTTGCCACTGAATGTGTAAACAGAAAAAAATAATGTTGTGGCAAAAGTTTAAATGAAATAAACGATATGCAAAGATGTTATGGCCAGACAGATCTGATTGAAAGAATATTTGAGACGGGGAAGGAAATCTGTTTGTGTATGCGTCTATGTATTTCTGTGTGTGTGTGTGGGGAGTTATGTTGACGTGTGTGTGTGTGTGCTTTTTGTGGCGGGGGGGGGGGGGGGTGGGGGTGGTCTATGGGTGTGTGTGTGGATGCATGTGAATTTGTGTGTGTGTCTGTGTGTGTGTTTATGTGGGTGTGTATGTGCATGCCAAGGCGGGGGTTGTGCAAACAGGGCACAGCGAAAGGAGATTGCATTAGTTAGAGCGGACATGAAAACAAATCAGTCGGGTGATAACCGAACAGAGTAAGCTCAGCTGCTGGGAACCTCTTGTGACACACGAGAGAAAAAAACCAAACATTCGCTTTAACGGTCACATTTCAACTTCCCGAAGAGATCAGACTCTTTCTCCTCTGCTTTCATTTCCTTTCAGACGGTGGTGCTTCTCCTGGGACTTGCATGAAGGGGGTTCATATTAAAGTGTTCAGAAAAATGATTCTCAAACATTGCTGTGGGCATATCTAATAAAAGTGACCCTCTTCCTTAGACTAGAAACCTATTTGCTGACATGATGCTGTATAGTCACAGAGAATTGGATGTAGCTACTAAGTTGTCCTAAATTGTACTAAAAGTTTCCCTTTTGAGAAAATGCGGATGAAGATGTCACGTTTAACTTTTACTTACAAAATGGGGGCAGAATCTTAAAGAGTAACCACACTCTGTTAAATACGGTTTGGCTTGATGTCAACGGTCACCTGCACATCACTATCTATGTACCAGGGAAAACGTTGCAGAAATATCAAAGATATATGTACTGAAGTATATCAGGAAGATAGGAATATATATGCATTAAAAAGAAAGTCATGTACTTTAGGAAATAATTTGTTTCTTCGACAATATATTTTTCCCTTTTAAACTTCCAATGCGTTTATCCTTTTTGCACTTATAAATACAAATATTTCGTGTATATCTAATTCTGGAATCATCATACCAGAACCGATGCCCTTTGCGCTCTTATGTGCAAACCGAAAGGGCACCAAGGTTTAGTCCGAGTGTCACCTGGAGCTGTGAGCTCTTTCGCCGTGGGATCCCAAATACAGCAAACAGTCAAATCCTCCAACCTTTGCCAAGTTTGGTCTTGAAATAAATTACATTATTCAGCGCACATCTCTGTCTGCAGAACTCTGTTTGCAGCGCATAAAAAGAACGAGGTGCCATTGATGTTTTCACAGAAAGAGCTCCTTTCAAAGTCCTAGAGATTGAGGAGTTCATTATTGCTGTAATCATCCGGAACTGGATATTAAGGAACTATTGAGTTTTAACTCCACAAGGCCAAAGATGTTTTATTCAGCAGTGTTCAAATGTATCAAAGAATGAACATGCATCTCACTATTCATGTCAGCACAGGTAATAGTGTGTCACACTCAGTGTTAATGATAAGGCAGAGCTATGTGGCAAGCTGTTGAACGATTAGTTCAGCCAAGGAGTTTTGCTCTGTGAAATAACGATTTCATTACGATTCTGAGTGATCAGTTTGCCTGTCCGTCCATTAATCCATCAGCGCATCCATGTAGCAATCTCCCCCTCGCCCATCCATCCATCCATCTACCTGTCTATCGATCTGTCTGCCTGTCCTTCTGTTTGTCTGTCTGGCTTTCAGTCATCCACTCAACACCTTTTTCACGTCCTCCCTGATGAAGCCCTAGTTCACACTAAACTCTTTCTCCCTCCCTCCATCCTTCTCTGACCGACGCTCACACATTCTCGTGCTGGCAGTCTATTATATTATGGGCTGTTGCTCGTGCTGGGGTTTGAGCCATGCGTCTATGAGGCCATGCCCATGCTGAGCAATAGTGCATTAAGTCAACTTGCAAACCACTGACTATCACTCAGGCAGTCGTGCACATGAGCAGCATAATGTCTGGCTTCTGCAGAACCACATCGAAATGCACAGACAGAAACATAAAACTACACACACACTTGAGGATACATGTTGTCAAGTGTATGCATGACACCTGCACACACACGTGCAACTTGTGTGTACGTGCAAACGTACACACAAAGTGATGTCCATCTTGATTGATGTTCACTTGGAAATGTAGATTTACCAGCATGTACACATACGCACGCACATACAAACCTGGTGCACCCTTGAACGTGTTCACATGTCAAGACTCACATTCACACGAACACATTGTGGTGGCACTATGCTCCGATATGGCGTGAGAGCAGAACTGTACCATGACATAAATTGTGTAAATATATTCTCTTTAGTTCTTCTGAAGCATTGGACGAAATTCTCCACATCTGTCTCAGGAACTCATTTTTAACTGTCCTGTGTGTGTGTGTGTGTGTGTGTGTGTGTGTGTGTGTGTGTGTGTGTGTGTGTGTGTGTGTGTGTGTGTGTGTGTGTGTGTGTGTGTGTGTGTGTGTGTGTGTGTGTGTGTGTGTGTGTGTGTGTGTGTGTGTGCGCGCGCGCAATAGATACAAAGGTTTTACAGACACAGAGGGTCTACAAATAGTGGGTCCCCTCAGCTGTGCTTCACCATGTGAGACCTGTCACTGTGTGTCTATCTGTGTGTGTGTGGGTGTGTTGGTGTTTGACAGACTATGTTTCAGTGATTCTGGCCCTAAATATAAGAGGATGCTGGGCCCCCTAGAGAGCCTCAGGAACAGATAACAAGGTCCACGCCCTCATCCAGTGATGGGTCGGTCCCATGTGGGATTAACGCTGCTGCAACGGGTGGAACCCTTTCTCCCCTCCTCCTCTTTTCATTCTTCTTTGTTTTGTTTGTTCCCTTCTTTTCACTTTTTTCTCTTATTTCTTTATTTCTGTCTGTCTTTCTTTCTATATTTCCTGTTATTGTTTATCTTCTTCTAACAAACAGATGTCCCGGTCTGGAACCTCTGAAGTGACAAGTGCTTTCGTTGTTTTTTCTCTTGAACCCGTTAAGAAACAACAGATTTAACAGTTGAAACTAGACTTTGCTCGAACAGTGCAGTTTAATAAGATATGAATACAAAATAACGTTTATTCTGCTATGTGTTCCTCTTCATTAGACCCTGTAGTATTAGTGTGTGTAACATTTAAACTTTAATTCTGATACAGTAATTTTTTTCAAACACAAATGACAAGCAATGGCTAATTTAGGAGTGTGTCAGTGTATACATATTTGTGTGTGTGCATGTGCGTGCGTTTATGCATGCGTGTGTGATTCCTGAAAACCTATTAGTCACCTGCTACCACTGCCAAACCCTGCACTGCGATGCTCACATGGAGCCCTGATTGGACGCCCACATCCACCAATGGAAACGCATCAAACGTGTCACCACGCGCACGCACCCGCCTGTCAACCTCCGAGCTCGCAGGTGGCGAGGTCCTTCCGAGCGAGCGTTCGCTAAATCGTTAGCGATGGGCTGTCACTTATCCATTAAACGCCTGTAATAGTTTTGAGGCCTCCCGCTACTGAATGGACCCAGCAGCCTGTTGCTAAAGTCCATTAAAGCATACGAGGGGAAGTGGCCCAATCATGTCTGTAATTATAAACGCTTCAGAAACGTCCACAGTTTGATTATTGTTTATGCGGAAGCCCGTCACCTCCTAGCTGCTAACTTTAACGATCTAACGGTACACCGACGGGGCTGATTGAGTCCACGTATGTAAGGCGCACAGGCCGCACACTCATGCACGTACAGAAAATGACGTTGCTCTAATGGACTTGTGTAAATGTAGGCTGAAGGGGCAATTACTTCTCGTTTTCCTGAAACCACATTTCCATGTATTGCCTGCAAGGCGCTAACCCTTTGATCCGGCGCAACGTGTCCAACAACAACAAGTCGGCACCGAGACGACAGGACGACTGATTGAAGTGCAGTTTGCCGTTTTAGCTTTTCATTTCGCACGAGTCCTTCCCCTTACATTCCAATTTTAGTCATTTTGCAGGCACTTTCACCCGAAGCGAGATTCTGATGCATGTCCACTGGGAGCAGGTAGGGGCTAGCTGACTGTACTCCTAACTGCGACGGAACGGAAGCCCCTTAACTTTGAGACAGTTTGACAACGAGTATCAACCGAGGAACTCTCAGCCAGCCGGGAGTCAAACTCTCTTTCTATTCGACGGCACGCTGGCTCTCATGTGACACAAATCCGTCACACGAGTTTAAATCACATTCCAACTCGCCGCACTCCACCAGTGATCCCACGCCACGTCGCTTTGCGTCTCACCACCCCCCCCCCCCCAAAACCAAACCGCCACCAGGCCCGTCTCCTTGGCGCTGCACGCGCTCCGAGGCACGGGACCCTTCCGCGGAGCGTCGAGTGTGATATCCCGCCATCTGTCTCGCCGCTCTCGCCGTCACCCCCTATGTGGTTTGCTGCGTGTGTCGCATGAAATGTGTCTGCCCACGCCTTCCCCCCCCCTCACGGCCCGCAGCCACCTAGGAAGTCACGAGGAGTGTGCATGAGGCGTGTGCATGACAGAGATGGGCATGCGAGACACGGCGTGTCTCGAAGGGAAACAAACTCGCACTTGTGTGTCGAGTTTGGGGCCATTCATTGTGAACTAGATGGGCGTGTTTGTATTTGTTAAAGCAAACATGGAAAGGGATTTTGTTTCAACCGTTGATGGTTAATAAGTTATCACTATGGAACACATTTTGATCAATATTTATGATATTTTCCAATAGGCCCTATGTATTTATATTTTTCTGTATTTATATTTAATATAGTCTTCGGTATATACAGTTAAGATATCTTCCAATAAATATATTCTTTTTCAGTTTAGAATTTTGGCGGTATTTTTCCATGCATACATTTATGATATTTGTGTGACAGTATAAATAGTTAGGAGTAGCGGTAGTAAATAGTGTTCATGTATTCTGCTGAGGCTTTTAAACAGGCCAGATCAGATAAGATCAGATAAGAACTGCATTGATTCCCCCGAAGGAAAATCCAGGTCATCCACCATCCAAAGTGAATGCATGTCAATAAGTTCCAGGTAGCAGGAGTCAGGGCATCTTGCTCTTCAACATCTAAATAAACGCTTGGGATCGAACCCAGGCCTTTTCAGGGATGAAACAGAACCCTTTGGTCTCATATCACCAAGCCTTCTAACCTTCGCCCAACATGCATGATGCAGACGTTTTTACCTCCTGGTGTGTTTTGTATCCAATCCTTGCTCACGAAAACGACGTAAAGAAGAATACTTCAAAAACTTGGAGAGCTAGTGGCTTGTAGGTCAACTGTCGGGGTTAACCAAGTCTCATATCTCATCTCTTCTGAAGGACCTTCCTTACGAGGTACACAACCGAATACAACAAAGTGGATCATTAACATGCAACAACACAACACGTTGCCTCTGCACTGGGTCAGATCCCGTTATCTTATCTCATTGTTGGGTCTTGCGTGTGGTAGCGGTTTAGAATAGCCTAGCTTTATGTAGGAAGGAACGTCAGGGCTGGTGTTATGTATAGCTGTGAGACAAAAAGTTTATGAAGAGTAAGCACTCACAATGTTATCGCCGCTGGTCTACAGTATTGTTGGTCTACCTGCGCTGTGAGGTGCCCAATGATTAATCACGTACAGGGTAATCAGACGTTGTTAATGGCACTTAACCCCAGGGGTGGAGTTACAGTGTGTGTGTGTGTGTGTGTGTGTGTGTGTGTGTGTGTGTGTGTGTGTGTGTGTGTGTGTGTGTGTGTGTGTGTGTGTGTGTGTGTGTGTGTGTGTGTGTGTGTGTGTGTGTGTTTGTGTATATTTGAGTGCATGTATGTGTGTGTGTGTGTGTTCAGTCTGTGCATGTCTCTGTGCTTAAAGTGCAATCAAATGTGTGTCTTTGTGGGCTTGCGTTCCAATGCCGGTACTTGGTTTTGGTGTGTGTGTGTGTATATGTGTGTGCGCTGTGCAGCGCATGTTTTGACCTCTGTGGGGGAAACATGCTCATGAGGAGCCTCAGTGGTTAGCTGACACTATCATCTGTGTTAGGTGGAACAGGACATTCAACACGAAAACGCATGTGCACACACACGCACGCTCGCACGCACGCAATGTGATTGGAGGTAATCTTGGGATGCAAAACGCGGTTGTCTTGAAGTGCTCGCCTGCTGTGCTCATGATGAGTCTCTAGAAAGGAATTCCAAGCTGATCCCCAGAAATAAATGAAAATCCTGCACGCACGCACGCACGCACGCACGCACGCACGCACGCACGCACGCACGCACGCACGCACGCACGCACGCACGCACGCACGCACGCACGCACGCACGCACGCACACAGGCAAGCATGCGCGTTCACATGCACTCGCATACATGCAGTTGCACACACATGGACACACTTGCAAGAACATGCAATAAAAATCATGCATACATACGTCATACATACATACATACATGCATACATACACACACTGTGTGTCTGTGTTGTGGTATCAGCTTCATGAGTGTGTGCACACGCACCAGCCCACATTAACACAGACACACTAATTCAAACACACACATCACAGGAAAACAAACACATTTGCACCCAGAAGAAATTGCCTTACGTGTCCTCAATCAATCTTGACTGCGTGGCTGTGTGTGCCACCATCTTTTTCTTTTAGATTGTTGTTAAGATGGATATGTTCAATATTTAAGAGTCCTCTGCCAAGTTCTTCCTGCAGGACGTGTAATATGCTGCAATGATGAATGAGCATCATTCACTGGTACCTCCATGAGTTAAATGGCATCATTGTATGCAAAACAGCTTGAAATGCATGGGCGTGTGTGGGTTGGTGTGTGCGTGTGTGTGTGTGTGTGTGTGTGTGTGTGTGTGTGTTGGCATTTAGAATTTAAAAGGTGCAGTGGGCGACAGACATTCCTACTGGGATACTGAGTATTCATGCTGTTCATGTTTCATGACCTATCTCTCACACACGCAGGTACACACGCACGCACAAAAGTGCGTGCGCACACATATCTCCCCATAAACAGCAACACACTGACTATTGGAAAGACCCATTTTAATGGTATGAAGATAAAAGTTATTACTTTACCCCTTGATGTGTGGATGCATGCGCATTTATTCATGTGTGTGTTTTGAATAGTGACTTTTTGTGTGTCCTCACGTGGGGATGAATGGATGAGAGAGTGTGAGGTGTGTGATTCAAATAGAGAACAGGATACAGTGTGTGTTGTAGAACCTAAAATAACGCAAAATAAAAGCGCGCGAGAGGCGCGGAACAACAGAGGGAAAGAGTGACGCAGAGATGAGAACGGCAGAATCTGAAACGATGCGAAGGAGAGAGCGAGAGAGAGAGAGAGAGAGAGCGAGCGCAGCGGAAAAAGACGTAATCAAAGAAAGGGCGGGAAGAGACGACGGTGCGGAGGAAGAGATGACAACGGAGGGACGGATGAAGTGATCAAGGAGGATGGAGTGAGGATAAACGAAAGGGAAGATGCAAAGCAATCCACTCGTCATTGATTGGCCGACTGTTAGACACGCCGGCGACAACCGGTTGGGCTGTCCTGGTCGGTAATAATCCTCTGCCTGTCTGTCCCTCTCGTCTCCCTTCAGTACAATGGAGTCCTCCAGATGAAGCACAGGAAGATCTATTACGACTTTCAATTAGTCACCAGAGGGGAATTCAGGAGTTGAAAAAAAAAATATATATATATATATGAAAATGCTCCGAATCTACGAGAAGATGATTGAACGTACCAAACACAACTCTTGAAAATCTACAACGATATTTCAACCTAGGTATTAAGGTATCGTGATTGAATAAGCAAATGTTAAATTAAATATGGATTGAATTGATCAATAGAACCACATGTATTGGAAAAACAATTGCAAAGTGAAACAGCCACGTCCTTTCTTGAAAGTTGATGTTTAACTCAAAATGCTTGAGTGGACCCCCTATTTCAGCTCAAATTCAAACAAAATTAGATTTAATTATCCATTTTTTCGCTCAGAGTTTTAGGGAGAAGGGTGTTCAAACATTGCCATGGTGATGACCCGTTCCAACTTTGTTGATTTTATTAATTTTTTACCCTAATTCTGTGGTTGTACATGAGATTATAACTAGCTATGTTGATGAATGATGGACAGAGCTTCACCCTCTCTCGTACACAGAAATCAACATAGACCGCTTCTGGGACAGCGCTCCAAACATCCACACACACCTCCCGCTACAACGTCCTCATTATTGTGTCGTAGTCAAAGGGCACAGAGGGACTTTTATCGTGTTTCCCAACAAAAGTTAACCGTTGGAAATCCATGCTTCCACGATGACAAAGTGCAACAGCCGGTTGACGAGCCTCCCCTCGGAATAGACGAGTTTTACGGCATCTTTCCTGATGATGGATTACATGCTTCTTAAAAGTTAGACAACCAACATAGAACACATCAATTTTCTCATCCTCGTCTTTTAAGGGGATTTTTCTCTTTGTCAGCGAGGATTGCAAAGTCACTGAGATCGGGTCGCGATTGTTGTGCAGTTGTTAAAAGTCGAAATGGAATTCTTCAGGATGACGGATTATGATTCTTTTTGTTTTTCCTGTGGTGGATGATTTGCCCGACTTAAATTTTCCTGTCAAAATGTCACTGAATCGTGTCTTCAGAATGGTCGCTTTAAGTGCTTATTATAGATGGACAGGACTTTTTTCTTCCAAAGAATGTCAGATTACCTGCACTTGAGTGAGCTGGAGATATCTCCGAATAAGTTTTGTGCTCATCCGTTTTTTGTAGTTTGGTGTTTGCTAGTGTTTATAATTGTGTGTGTGTGTTTGTGTGTGTGTGTGTGTGTGTTTGTGTCTATGTTTTTGCTTGGGTATATGTGCGTGTAGGAAAGGGAGTGCATAGTGTGAGTGTGTGCATGGTGCTCTTTGGAATGTCAGGAAGTGTGTGCGTGTGTTTTATTTATGTGTATATTTGGGAAACAAAGAATGTGTGTGTATTGTGTGTGCCTGTGAATCTTGTGAGAGATTGTACTTCAATTATAATAATATAATAATGGCCCTTGTGGTTTAATGTCGTTTTAAATAATAATATTGTCCCTTGTGGTTTTCCTATAGTTTGTATTAATAACATTGTCTCTAGTGGGTTTTGTGTCGTTTATAATGCAAGTAACGTCTCTTGTTGTTTTTGCGTCGTTTATTCTTCCCCAAAATGCCTTCGCCAGTCAGTGCCGCCCCGATGTGATGGTGTGGCCTGCCCAAGTGGGTGTAGGGTAATTAGTCACCCCCGTGGCTACATCAATCACGTTGTCCACACAATCGTCCGACTAATCTACTTAAGGTGGTCTGACAGCTGTGGCAATCCCTCGCACACATTCACACATAGTTAGACACGAGGCCCGAGGGTGGGTGGTGATCTGCAGTAATGATGATCAAAATGGCACCTGTGTGCTGCTTTAGCTTGGACTTCATTGTTCCCCCGTTTCAGCGCACTAGGTCTGTGCGTTCTTTTAGTGACTCTCTGTCTCTACATCTGTCCCTCTCTCTCTCTGTCCCTCTCTCTCTCTGTCCCTCTCTCCCTCTGTCCCTGCCTCTCTCTCACCCTGTGGAGGCCTTCCTCTCTCCCTACCTATGCCTCTCTCTAGCTTTCCCTCGCTCTTTATCTCAAGCCATCTATCTTTATCTTAAGCGCTCTCTCTCTCGCTCTCTCTCGCTCTCGCTCTCGCTCTCTCGCTCTCTCTCGCTCTCGCTCTCTCTCTCTGTGTTTGCTCTTTACTGCGTCTATCTCTGGTCGGTTGCTTTGTTCTTTGCGGCGACACTCTCCTCTCTCTCTCTCTCTCTCTCTCTCTTTGGCTGCTGTTTTATTCATCACCTTAGCTGCATTAGATCTTCCTTGTGCTCCGTTGTCCCTGTCTCGCTGCGTTTCCTTCTTTTCACACCTTCTTTATTTGAGTGTTTTTATTTTATTCTCTATTGAAGAACCTCCTCCGTTTTAACAAACCTATTTGCTCTCTCTCTGTCTCTGTCTCTCTCTCTCTCTCTCTCTCTCTCTCTCTCTCTCTCTCTCTCTCTCCTCTCTCCTCTCTCCTCCCTCTCCTCTCTCTCTCTCTCACTCTCTCTCTCTCTCTCTCTCTCTCTCTCCCTCCCCCCCTCCGTCCCCCTCTCTCTCTCTCCCTCCCCCCCGTCTCCCTCAGATCTCAAGGCTCTGTGGTCCCGCACCGCGAGACCGCCGAGATCCACACTTCCATCTGCCATCCACTGCTCCTGTCTGCTCCCATCTGCCTTATCGTCTGCTCGTCTGCCTGCCTCCCCTCACATCCATTCTCCTTCAGGCTCTTTGTTCTCGTTCACTTCTCCCAGACTACCTTCTCCGGCGGCACGTCGGGCCCGTCCCTATCTCTTCTCCTCCTCTCCATCACCGTCTCTCCATCTCTCTCGCTCTCTCTCGCTCTCGCTCTCGCTCTCTCGCTCTCTCGCTCTGCGTTTGATCAGCCCCTCCTCCTCAAGCCCTCCCATGCGGCCGCCGCCACTTCCTCTCTGTGCTGGCGTTTTGGCGGGAACCTCCCATATCGCTGGCCGCTGCGTGTCACGTCTCCTCTCCTATCGGCGCTTTGTTCCCCGTCTCTCCTGTGATGTCACAGAGGTCCGCGGTAACTGTTCCCCCCCCCCCCCCCGTTCCCCGCTGAGTGTCTTATCTCTCGGAGTCTCTCTATCATTCAATCAGTCAATGCCTGTCTCTCTCGTGAGAACATCGTTCTCTCTCTCGCTCTCGCTCTCTCTCTCTCTCTCTCTGTCTCTGTCTCTTGTCTCTGTCTCTCTGTCTCTCTGTCTCTCTCTCTCTCTGTCTCTCTGTCTCTCTGTCTCTGTCTCTGTCTCTGTCTCTGTCTCTGTCTCTCTCTCTCTCTGTCTCTGTCTCTGTCTCTGTCTCTGTCTCTGTCTCTGTCTCTGTCTCTCTCTGTCTCTCTCTCTCTGTCTCTCCCCTCTTCATCCTTGCCATTGTTGTTTTTTCCATTCGTCATCGAGTCTCTCTCTTCCCCACTCTTTTATTGTCTGTACCTGCCCGTCTTGTGTGTGTGTGTTTGTTGTGTTTCTTTATGTGCCCGACTGCGCGTGTTTGCGTCGGCAGCAATCTCATTTCAAACTGCTGTTCCAGTCGTGTGATTCCCCCGATGCGAGGAGTGGCGAAAACAAAAAACAGAGACGGCAAAGAGAATTTCAATGTTGCTCACAGCCCATTAAGGATGTATATCATCACACACACACACACACACACACACACACACACACACACACACACACACACACACACACACACACACACACACACACACACACACACACACACACACACACACACACACACACACGGGGTAAGGGTAGTCTACTTCAGAACTTGCACTTTGTTTTGTATGCAGTAGCAGCCTGCAAAGGAAAAGGATGTGTTTATTTAAAATGGCCGCTCATACACTGATGGTGGAAAAACCTTCCATGCTGCGTTCTATCCTCGTTGCATTAGGCCACGTTCACCCTCATGCAGATGCTTTCAACGACGCAACTTTGGTCTTCAGTTTGCAATCAAATGGGGGTCGCTAGTTGTGGCGGGAACACTCCAGTCGTGTGGCGGTCATCAGCTGACAGCGAAAGTGGTCCAATCAAACGCACGTACACTGACAGGCGGTCAATTTAAGACCTTCCGTCTGAAACACCCAGTCTGCGAAGTTGGTTCCGGTCGGTATGGCATAGGGGCTTATATACTTGATGGACCCCATGGGGGATTGTATAGTGCTCCCTGTTGTCAAATGTTGGTATGCTGCTGGTATTCTGCATCTGTTTCTTCAAATCCTACAGCAGGGAGCGCCATCAAATAGTGGAACCATACTTACCATTTTATGCAAGAAATGGTCAAATCAACGACATGAGGGCCGAAAGAAATACATTTTCTTCCACCAAAAGTGCCGCTTTTCAAAGACGGATGTGTGTTACAATGAAGGGCACACTTCAGCTCCTACTCCTTCTCTCTCTTTCTTATCCTTTTTCTTATTTGTTGTGTGGCCCTGTGTGTGGTCCCAGCAGTGTGTGTGTGTGATGGGAAGGTTGGACTATTCGTCAATGTTCTGCGTGTATTTACAAGTGACATACTTATTCCGTTTACAGTGTAAACGGACCTGGGTTCTGTCTTGGGGGACGGGTGGTGATATATTGTTTAATATCCATCATTAACCCAAAACAGAGAGGGGTAGGCTGTGTGTGTGTGTGTGTGTGTGTGTGTGTGTGTGTGTGTGTGTGTGTGTGTGTGTGTGTGTGTGTGTGTGTGTGTGTGTGTGTGTGTGTGTGTTATGGACACTTTTTGTCAGGGCATTAGTTTGATAGATGTCTCTGGTCTTGGGTTAATTAAACCCCAAAGACAAGCCACACACACACACACACACACACACACACACACACACACACACACACACACACACACCCCACAGTGGACAGCAATATGGGCAGAGTTTCAAGACTGACATGGTCCTCGAACTAACTCATCCATCAGATGGGAAGTCTTTATATCTACACTTTTTGGGGGGTTACTTTGCCTTGTAATAACTGGCTGGTGATCTATAGTTCTGAATGATCGTTTTTTTTATTATGAGGGTGATGATTGGTCACCCTCATAATCTGCCAAAACCATTAACAAAGTATGTTTCCAAATGCTAATTCTTTTTATTGCTAAAACTAAATCGTTATTTTGACACTTGTTTTGCAGTAACTTATTCCTTCCTTTCAGAGTAAAAGACGCAATCCATGTACACATACGTTTGATATCCATCGTGCAGACAGGAATTTCAATCTGTTAAAAAAGAAAGAAATATTATCCCTTAATCATCCATTATCCAGTAGGGTTTTTGGTCTGGCAAGATATATTTTGTAGAGATTTTCTTCGTAAAATTGTATTTACAAATGAGTTGGTCGTAAACAACAGAGAATCAAGAGGTTGAATCAGAAAGTTGCTCTTGCTTCGCCCCCTGCAGGGTTGGTTCTAGATGGAGGGATATAGTTCAGGTTTTCTACAGCTTCGTTTTTAAGTTGGGATTTAAAATATCGGTGACAATGGTGTCTATAGAGTTCTTAACTCGCTTCTCGCTTTTGCACAGCACAAAAAATACAAAAGAAAACCCTAACACAATTGTTGTTTTTCACAAAAGGGTAAATATTTTATCAACCATAGACTTTAAACCACGGAAGGACATTAAGAAATGAAGGGCAAGACATGAATTGGTTTGGATTTGGATCCTTTGCCTTTTTCCCGGGAATGCCCTAAAACAACGACTAATTATTATTTCAAAAGCTTCCCACTGCTTTGGCAGGAAGGACTGCAACGGCTGGACACAATTAAAAAACAAAATGCAAAGTTAGCTGTTTACCAAAAATTACTTGAGGGAAGACAAAAGCCATGCCAGATTTACTAACCTTTATTGTGATATTTGCGTGCGATAAACCCATAGGGAATTCATTAAAGCAAATTATAAGTAGATGAAATATGAATGATGTGCTTATGTTATGAGAGAGAGAGAGAGAAAAATGAAGGGAGAGGGTAAGAGAACGAGAGACAGCGAGAGACACCTACAGTATCTAGAAAGCAAAAGGAGGGCAAGACCATAATAAAGCAGAACTAAATCACATCAGAAGCGAAACATCAATATCAAATCCCACACACTGACACACAATTTCACAGATTCATTAGAGCCAATTGAATTATAGGGATTGCCGGTGTATCCGGCCTTCCCTATTATTGTGGGTTAGGGGGCAAAGAGGAATCATTTCCTGAAGTCTCTAACTCCGCCTCCATCACTTGCTCCCTGTTAGAGCAATACAAATGGCCGCCGTCAGTCCCAGCCTGCCGCGCATGAATGAATCAGGTAGACAATGCCGGCTCTCTCAAATGGTTCATTGATGTGAAACACGACTGTGGGCTGCTCGAAGCTGGATACCTGTGTGTGTTTGTGTGTGTCTGCACTGCGCATGATTGTTTCTGTGTGCGTGCGTCTGTGTGTGGGTCTGGTTGTGTGAAATGCAACACTTCGGTGTAATGTGTTTGAACTTCTGCGAGGCAATCCGCAGCTCCGCTGTGGAAACTCTATCGGCGTCTGCTGAAATGTTTGGTACATCTGTTCCCGACGAAAAAGCCCAAACACTACATGTTCAGTAAAGTGTCTCATCTTGAATGATAAAAGGTTTCGTGGCAAATCACTGCCTTTCTTGCCCCTGCAGCGATATCATTTGTAGACTGGGCATGGTAGTGTTGCAGTGATGATGTTTGTCTCCCAGCTGAAAGTTACTGGGTTTGATTTCCCCATGTCAGCAGTCTACCTGTAGGCATCCTATTGCAAGACGCCCCTTTGCCCACCCTGCTTTTTGATGACCTGTATCTGAACTCTGTGCATGTCACTCTGGAACCCAATGTCTGCTGTCTGAAAGACAACATGTTTGTGATGTCTCTGTCTCTGGTCTCTCCGTCGATGTCACTGTCTAACAGTGTATCTTGTCATTATACCTTCAACTGAATGTGCTCCCTTATATGGTCCTTCCTGGAGCCTCTCCATGCGCCAGTATTTTTCCGCCCTGTGTCTGTTTATTTTTTTACTGCTAATGCGGCGCGTTACAAGACTTGTCTACAAGGCTCACCTAGTGAGGATGACTAAGCTGCATTCAGACTCTGCTTGTGTGTGTGTGTGTCTGTGTGCGTATGTTTGTGTGTGCATGCGTCATCCTTCTACAAAACAAGAAATGTGTTGCCTGTTTGTGTGTGTATGCACCCGTGTCATACTGTTATACTGCTACACCTATAAATATGTTTGTGTGTGTGTTTTGATTTTGGTAGCATCCCTGTGTGTGCGGAGATATGCGAGAGATAGGCACGCCAGCTGAGATCAGTCGCACAATGCAGCTATCGCCACGCGACCAAGATACATAACGTTCTCGGCGCATTCCCATGGATCCCTTTTATGTTGTTCTGTTTTAATAGGATAGGAGGGATGGCCTCTATTTAGGATAAAGGGAGGAAAAGGCTGAACACATGCACCCACAGGTGCAAACCCACACGCACACACACACACACACACACACACACACACACACACACACACACACACACACACACACACACACACACACACACACACACACACACACACACACACACACACACACACACACACATATACACATACACATATACACATACACATAAACACAGGCACAAACAAACAGGAGCTCAAACGCAGGCGTATACACACACACACCCATGCCCACATAATCAAACTCGTGTGCGCATAGTTACACAGGTACACACACACAAACACACACAGCTGCATTAGGCACGTACGGAACCCACACATGCACACACACACACACACACACACACACACACACACACACACACACACACACACACACACACACACACATTCTTTATTTTAAACAAAGCTTTTGATGCCAGCCCATTCTTCCTGTACTTCCTCACCTAATTTGTTTTGTTTTCGCCTGCATGAATTAAACATGGTGCATCTCGAAGCGTTCCCCGTGAAGTTTGGATTGGATGGGAGCGTGGAGAGCAGAGCGCTGGCTACCCGCTCGGCAGAGTGTCACGAACACACACGCCTCCGCACCCCCGGCTGGGAGGGGAAGGAGACGTGAGCGGGGAGGCGGACGCGGTACAGCTCCAAAACAAAGCTGAAAGAGGAACGAATAGATACCGTCTGTCTGACAGAAGAGCGATTCGTCGGCATGTTTTGTGCCGGGTTTGGGTTCTGCTGTAGGATGTTATATCTGTCTCTCTGTCTCTCTGTCTCTCTGTCTCTCTGTCTCTCTGTCCGTCCGTCCGTCCGTCCGTCTGTCTCTCTCTCTCTCTCTCTCTCTCTCTGTGTGTCTGTTTGTCTCTGTCTGTCTGTCTGTCTGTCTGTCTGTCTGTCTGTCTGTCTGTCTGTCTGTCTGTCTGTCTGTCTGTCTGTCTGTCTGTCTGTCTGTCTGTCTGTCTGTCTGTCTGTCTGTCTGTCTGTCTGTCTCTCTCTCTGTGTGTCTGTTTTTCTCTGTCTCTCTCTGTCTGTCTCTGTCTGTCTGTCTGTCTGTCTGTCTGTCTGTCTGTCTGTCTGTCTGTCTGTCTGTCTGTCTGTCTGTCCTGTCTGTCTGTCTGTCTGTCTGTCTGTCTGTCTGTCTGTCTGTCTGTCTGTCTGTCTGTTTGTCTCTGTCTGTCTCCCTCTCTCTGTGTGTCTGTTTGTCTCTGTCTGTCTGTTTGTCTCTGTCTGTCTCTCTCTCTCTGTGTGTCTGTTTGTCTCCGTCTGTCTCTCTCTCTCTGTGTGTCTGTTTGTCTCTGTCTGTCTCTCTCTCTCTGTGTGTCTGTTTGTCTCCGTCTGTCTCTCTCTCTCTCTGTGTCTGTTTGTCTCTGTCTGTCTCTCTCTCTCTGTGTGTCTTTGCCTCTGTCTGTCTGTGTCTGTATCTCTGTCTGTGTCTCTCGCAGACCAACAACCTTTTGACCGGGATACCGCTTCCCCAAAGGCAAGAATTGTGTTATTTTTCCCATGGCCTCGGCCGTCCAATCAATATATTCAGAAGCATGAGCCATACCCACAAGGAGAATAAGATTGGATGGCTTTTTTACAGATTTCTTTTTGATCACAGCTTCTGCAACGCCCGGACCAAAACAGATATGCAAATCAGTTAGCATAAGACGATGTGGAATAGCATGACTTGACATACTTAGTTATCAATGGATACACGCCTGGCGGGGGTGCGGGGTGAGTGCGTGTGTGCTGGTTTGCTTCAAGTGTGTTCTTGAGTCTCTGCGTGAGTGTATGTGAACAATGTTCCCCGAGGAGATCTGAGAGGCAAACTGATTATGAGTTTATGATGAAGAAAACATCTAATTGAAGCATGTGGTGTGTGTGTGTTGGGGGGGGGGGGTGGTGTGTGTGTGTGTGTGTGTGTGTCTGTGTGTGTGTGTGTGTGTGTGTGCGTGCGTGCTTTGTCGATAAAGAAAACCCAATTTACCGAAAACACTTTGCACATCTTATTGCTGACCGCTTAGTGTGTGTGGGTGTGTGTGTGGGTGTCTGGGTTTGTGCTTGTGTGTGTGTGTCTGGGTTTGTGCGTGTGTGTGTGTGTGTGTGTCGGCGTGTGTGTGCGCGCGTGACGGCCCCTCTCTCCTCTCAGGTGCTTCCGGGTGGGTGGAGGTGCACAATCAGCTCAATCAGTGTGTGGCAGACATAAGGCTCACCAGTCCGCCCATGGCTCTCTCCCTCTCCAGACCTCAGATGACTTTCGTCAACCCATTATTTTTGGTTACGGTTTTGTTTGTCAATAAATGATGTTTACTTTTTCGTCCAACCCTTGGTGTGTCTCCCTATTCGTTGTGGCAAAGAGCCGGGCCGTGACAAATAGGGAGATACAAAAAATAGATGGGTTAAAGCAAGTCAACTGAGGTCTGGAGAGACTGGTGAGCCTTATATCTGCCACCCACTGATTGAGTTGATTGAATTGTGTGTGTGTGTGTGTGTGTGTGTGTGTGTGTGTGTGTGTGTGTGTGTGTGTGTGTGTGTGTGTGTGTGTGTGTGTGTGTGTGTGTGTGTGTGTGTGTGTGTGTGTGTGTGTGTGTGTGTGTGTGTGTGCTGTTTGTGTGCATACGTGTGTGTATAGAGGCCTTTCAACTCCTGCTAGCCCTCTTCTCTTCATTACTGTGCTGTCTCTTCGTCCGTCCACTCGTCTGGTTTCTCTGCGTTTAACCAATCCCGTATCTCGCCTCCGTAAACAAGCGCTCAGTCACTGGCGACCCCGCATCCTGTCTCTTACCTCATCACGCCATTCCCTTTAAATCAGTCCTTACATTCCCTTTAAATCGAGGGTACCACGGCGATGAAAAGAAAATATCAACAACACGCTTTTATTTTGTAGCCCTCGGGTTCATTCCATCTCATATCTGTTGCTTGGTGGTCTCCGACGTTTTGTTTGTTGATAATGGATCCCTCCCTCGCTCTCTCTTCCTCTGTAAATGTGAGCTGTTAATACTCGTCGTCTACTTCAGAGGGGGTATTTCTCTGGGTTTGATTTACGATGCTGTATCTTCTGTGGGTCGTGTTCTACTCAGAACCCCCTCCGTTCACATCCAAGGCTAGTGGTTGGGCTTAACGAAACAATTATTCATGGGCAAATGATCAATGTTCATTTGTGCATGGACAAACATTCATTCATTCTTTGACGAAGAAAATGCTTAGAACCAGTGGAACCAGCAATGGATTACACTTTCCAGTACAATAGCTTCCAATGGCATTGCTAATTAAAGGCCAGTGCCGAATATAAAAATATATATATTGAAGAGTGGTGCAATCCTCTATCCTATTATATTGTAAGATTAACTATGGACAAGAGAGATCCAATGCTGAATATGGCCATGGACACATTCATATGAATCTGGTTTCTATAAGTAATAGATCTATTCCCTACTCCCGGAACCGCAGTTATTAATTCCTGGAATTCAACCACCCGAACCACGCGACAAAACCTAGACTCCCGACCCTGGGCCAACAACTCTCCTGCTGCTCGACCATCTCTGGGTCAGCTCCGTCATCAGAGATCCGTGGTGACTACTTCCTGGGTTTCGAAACACTCTAGCCCTCGAGCAGCCCTAGATTCACCACCCCTGGTCCTACCACTCCCCTGTTGCGAGACCATCACTCGGTCAGTTCCATTCTGAGAGAACCGTGGTTTGACTACGACACAGCCCAGACGTTTCACGTACCTTTGTGCTCCCTGTGTTTCTAACCAGCCACTTTTTTGTCTTCCTCTCTCCTCCTTTTCTCCTCCTCCTTCTTCTTCTTCTCCCTATCCTCCTCTCCTCAACCTACTCCCTCTTCTTCTTCGCCTCCAGATCCCTCAGATCAGCTACGCCTCCACGGCGCCGGAGCTCAGCGACAACACGCGCTACGATTTCTTCTCGCGGGTGGTGCCGCCGGACTCGTACCAGGCGCAGGCCATGATGGACATCGTCACGGCGATGGGCTGGAACTACGTGTCCACGCTGGCGTCCGAGGGGAACTACGGCGAGAGCGGCGTGGAGGCCTTCGTGCAGATCTCAAGGGAAACCGGTAGGGGCGCTTTTCCCCTATTTCTCCACGTTTACGTTCGCACGTTTTTATGTTCTGATCTTCCTTGAAACGATACCGAATTGCGCCGTTGTTGATAGTGTTTCTTTTTTGGCACACCACGAGTCTGTGTGTTGGTGGGTTCGTGGATGTGTGAGACCACTTTGTGACGCGTCTAATTCAAGGTCTCTATTTCAAGGAAACCTCCTCGTAACGACCTTTGCGACGGTCACTGAGATTCTTGCTGAAGAACATGCGTGTGACGTCTGCAACTCAAGTAATTTTGCTTTCTTAAGGTTCTTTTTTTTGGGTTAATGACCCTGGCGTCTATTTCACTGAATTTAATTAGTAGTTAGAGAGAAAAGGTTTGGACCCCAAGGATTTATTTGGGATGCTTTGCTTAGATATGATTGGTTGATTATTGACGATGGTACGGTAGGTGGAACCCAGAGTGTTTCATCTTAATCTTTAAATCCACAAGGTGCTTTGTGGTCTTTAGTCTGTCGTATCTAATATTGATACTTCAGGCTAGCCCTGTTGTGAGATGTATACGAATCCAGAGGACCTCCGGTAAGATCAGTCTGGCAGCAGCCGTGCTCTCCAGGGAAATCATCAGCAGATACGTTCATGATGTTGTTTCCTGTTTCTCTCGTGGTAATGCTTTGTATTGAGAGATCCTGAGCGATGACTTCCGATAAATCCCGTTAGCGCACGTGAAGAATCCGAGACACCTTGTCGCCTTGATGCCTTTGTGGAACTGTAAATAATCTTTTTCGAATATCCATCCCGCTTGTTCCTGATGATACGCAGACAGCACAGCGATCTGAACTCAGGTTAGTTAATAATAGGAAGTGTTGCAGTAATAAGGTGATTTATCCTGGCATCAAGGCGTAGACAATGGACCGCAGAGAAAAAATGGTTTTGACATCTCATTGTTGTCGCTTTTTCATCTGCCTGAAATGTTTAATGTATTCGACTTGATGTGAACGTCAAATGCCTCTCTCTCGCCCTGTCCGTCTCTTTCTGTCGTTTTCTTTCACTTTGTATGCGTCTCTCTCTCTCGCTCTCGCTCTCGCTCTCGCTCTCTCTCTCTCTTATCTGCTGCACCCTCTGCTCTTTCTTCTCTTTCCTTCTTTTTTCCACTAAGGAATTTGTTTGTTGAGCTGGCATATTGGTGCTTTCACCTGTCCATCTGTGTGTGTGTGTGTGTTTAAATGTTCTGAGACTCAACATTTAACTTTGTCCTATGTTGCTTATGTGAGAGAGGGAGGGAGGGGGAGAGAGGGGGAGAGAGAGAGAGGGGGTGAGAGAGAGAGTGAGAGTGAGTGAGAAGCTTTTCTGTGATAACAGTCAGTGAGTTGTCTACTCTGTGGCTCTGCAGATGTGTGCGTGGGTGGGTTGGATCTGTGCACGAGAGCGTGAGAGACTCACGTATTTATGCGTCTAACTGAAATGCCGATACACAAGATAACGGCACAACATTGCACTTTTTCAAAGGTGAACATAGATGGCATTAACAGAAAACACAATACGGGCACACTCACACAAAGACCACCCCCAGGTGCATGCTAACAGGAACACACACACACACACACACACACACACACACACACACACACACACACACACACACACACACACACACACACACACACACACACACACACACACACACACACACACACACAGAAGCACATGATGTGTTTTTTTTGTGTGATTGTGTTGTAATGATTGCAGATTACAAGGTTCTTTGTATGCTGATATCTGTCATCCATATTCATGTATTGAATAGGTTGTGCGAGTGTGTGTTTGTGTGTGTGTCTGCAGGACACGCGTGTGCATGCATATGAATGCCAAGGGCCTCTCACCAGGTAGGTGGGGGCCGAGATGCTGAGATGATGTGAGTGTTTCTAGTATATCACATATATAGTGTTTCTAGTATATCACAGAGCTAATGCCATGGGAATGAGCCTGTGTCTGTGTGTATGTGTCTGTGCATGTGCAAGCGTGTGTGTGTGTCTGTGTGTATGTGTCTGTGCATGTGCAAGCGTGTGTGTGTGTGTGTCTGTGAGTGCCTGTGTGTTTGTGTGTGTCTGTATGTGTATGCCTATATGTTTGTATGTGTGTGTGTGTGTGTGCGCGCATCCATGTGCGTGTGTGGGCACGTGCGTGTGCATGTGAGCACGTGTGTGTGTCTTTGTGTGTGTGTGTGTCTTTGTGTTTGTGTGTCTTTTCGTTTTTCCCTTGTCCTCCCTCCTGATCCCTTTGGACGACTAAAGAGGTGGATATCAATTTCCAAACAGACACGAATACCTGTCTGGGAGGACAGGAGACGGCAGTGACAGGAAACAGGAAGGACCACTAACTGGTTTCAAAGCGCCCACTGTGCAGTACTGCACCGGCTCTTCTACTCTGTCAGAAACAATAACGCCTGAATCCAATCCCAGCATGAATTTTTGATTCACGCCGCTGTTAATGAGTTCTGAAATCGGTCGTTACTCTGGACGAAAACCTGACACCTTGTTGTTTAGCAGACAGATATTTTTAATAAAGACACAATGTTCTACCGCGGCCTTTAATACACAGGAAATCCCATCAGCGTAATGTTCGGGTTAATGAACAAATAAAGGTCAATCCGGTCGAGATTTATGACTCGGCCAAAGCCAATTTTGCGAGGACCAAAACAAATATTTGCCGAGCCGCTTTTTTGGGCCTCGGTTTGGGATGCATGGAGCAACGGAAAAGGCCTTATGAAGTTAATCAAGAGTCCCTACCCTGCGGCAACCTTTGACCCCCTCCAATTTATGTCTGTACAGTCTGTGTGTGTGTGGGTGTGTGTGTGTGTGTGTGTGTGTGTGAGAGATAGAGGGAGGGCGTGAGAGTGCACGTGTCTGTACTTGTGTGTGTGCGTCTGCATGCACGCGTGTATGTTTGTGTCCAAAAAATGAACAAAAAATAACACAAATATTCAACATCCACGTACGACGATGTGTGTATGGACGTGTGAGCCAGAGAGTGACACATTGATAGGACTGTGTGTGCGTGTGTTTGTGGTTTTGTGTGTGTGCATGCATGCATGCATGCACACAAACATGGACAAATGGCTGTTCCCGTTTGTGCGTGCGTGTATGTGTGTGTGGGCGTGTGTGTGTGTGTCCACAAAAGGAACATGTGACGTGTTCGGCGCTCGCCAGGCTTCCTCCGGTCGGAAATGTCGCCTTAACGCCCGAAACACCAGAAAAAGGCGACGGAGGAAGAGAGAGTCCAAGGGGAGGGTTCAAAAAAATAAAAAGTGTGATGAGGGAGAAATAATTAAACGGTTATCTCCGCTCTCATTTAATTAGTTCCTTGGCTCCGAAAACTAATCTTCGGCCCTTCTTTTTTTTTCCGCACGGCTCTGCGTCTTTGGTCCCCCTCTCTGTGTGTCTCTGGCCGTCCAACAATGAGCGACCGTCTGCTTATTATCGCAACGCGCGAAACCTCCTTTCATTAATTGTTTCCTTTTTTAACGGCGGCCTCGGTGAATATCCATTAGCCGGGGATTGAAACGCGATTTATTTTTAAACACTGTTAAGCCTACTCAAGCGTCCCGGCCACACAACGCTGCCCGCATCATTCCACTTTGGGAACATTTCATACTTTTGTTGTGTGGTATAATCTGCCCTGACGCCTTTTGTATCACAGACATCACAATTGCTTGGAGGACTCTTTGGCATTTTTACGTTATCTCGTTGAAAAAGCGCATTCTACATCTTCTGATACGTGACCCTGTCGTCCGTCTAATTGATGTTCATTTGGCAGTTGCGGTCACCCCTAGCCGTTGACAACATGTGAAATGGAGTAATGAATTCAAAGGTATTTCAAATTAAAAGCGGTACTTCAGAACGTACACATGTCACTGCATACATTGAATTCCGTATGCAATTTAAAGTGCCTGATTGGAAAAGTATGCAAGCAGATGAGATGCATACATATGCACAGACACACAAATGCAGACACACAAACTCACACACGCACAAACACACAAAAAAAGGATAGGGGTGAGGAGAAGTTTTCCTTTCTCAAGGGAGTTCATGTTGTTGGTGAAAATGAAATGCCTACAGCCAGTCAACATCTTTACTTTGTAGATGTCCTTGAAAGAGTGACAAAGAAGCTTTTGTTGTGAAAAGCCATTTTATTAGAGAGTCTGAATGTGTTTATCTCTGTTTGTTTAGATGTGTGTTTGTGTCTGTGTTTGTGTCTACTTCTACATTGTGACTGTAACCCCGTGTATTCAATTCAGCAGTAAAATCTCAGTTCGCAGAGTCTTTTACATTTCAACCCACGTACACATTTATAGATGATGTTTAATCCGCCACTACTTATCTACCTTATTAGGTACACATTAGGCGCACATTGATTTCACGCATGCTTTATTAAAACATTTATTCCATAAAGTATCCTTCTCCGGGGATAACCTTTAAGCCTTAAAAAAAAAAAAAAATGCACACAGCGCTTATATTACCGGACATCTAACTATTAATTCTCTCACTTTCTAAACGGAGCCATAAGAGCGATCAGGTGCTGGTTGCTGGTTGTGTGAAAGCCCCCGCGGGCCCTGAGCTTGTAACTCCACTCCTTGAAGAACCAGGAACAGCATCTCTCTCGAAGGCTGGGGGCCCCCTATTAAGAGCCTCTGGAGCTGAACACAGGGGCCAGCAACGAGCGCGAATGGGTCCCAGGTCTGAGGTGCGTGTGCGTGCGTGCGTGTGTGTATGTGTGTGTGTGTGTGTGCACATGCACGCTTTATTTCTTTGCGCCCCCACAAGGTTCTTGGTGAGATGGCACATGTCCACAGCCTGTGGGTTAGAGCTCCGATGCACTCTACCTGGAGGGCTCCTCCTGGAGCAGGAGGCCCTAACCCCTACCTGCTCCTTAATGGCACGAATCAGCATGCATTGGTAATCACTCTGGATAAAGGCATCGAGAGAGAGAGAGAGAGAGAGAGAGAGAGAGAACTGGCTTACAGAGGACAGAGGCAGTGACCAGTATATTGTCTGTGTGTGTGAGAGTGCGCGTAGAAGTTCAAAGAAAAGGGCTGAGTGTTTTTCACCAGGAAGTCGTCGCCTCTGAGTTCTCGCTGAAAAGAACAAGTTCCACATTCTTTGGGTACGTGCGGACAGCGGGGGTCCTGTGGCGGTCTCCCCCAGCCCTCCTGGGACCCCACTGAGTGGGGCCCACTTAAGAGGCGGTATGGCAACTCTGTGACTGCGCCAAGTGCCGCGTTAGCGCTAGCGCTGCGACCATTTAACTAACGAAATCAGATCCAAGATGGAGACGCTTAACAAGTCAAACGTGATGCTTTTTCAAGCCTTGAGACCTTGTTTGCCTTAAGTGTGTGTGTGTGTGTGTGTGTGTGTGTGTTTGTGTGTCTGTCTGTGTGTGTGTGTGTGTCTGTCTGTGTGTCTGACTGGGTCTTTGTGTGTTGAGCAAGTTGTTCCCTGTGTTCCCAGGGATCAGGAAGTTGCCTGCACAGCCCCTAAAAGCACTTTAAAGCCTCTTTGCTGTTTATGCTCTAGTAACTTCTGATTCCCCCCCGCCCTCGACCCCCTCCACCCCCCCAGTCCTCTGCTCATCCCGTCTCCCTCATCTCCATCTTTCCCAAAGAGAAGAAAAAGCACCTCCTCTGAGTTTAAGGCTCTGGGGCTGTTCTCTGTTAAAAAAAACAAAAACTGACTCGAACGGCAAAAAACAAGCCCATAAAACACTTTGGAGTTTTTTCTTGAAAGTGAACTAGCCTCAAGTTAGAAAAAAATCAAAATGTGGTTTAGGGGGCCGAGTAGCTCTTACAACGCTGGGTTTACGAAACAAAACATTTCATTCAATCCAATATCACTTTAATGTTTCAAAATCGACCCGCCTTTTGAATCCATCTTTTATTTATTATACCTGGAGATCGTGGTTGAGACGGCTCAAATGTGGACCAGGGTATTTTCCCTCGTACGTTTACAAGTCAATACGAACGCATGCAAACAGAGGATGTGTACGTTTAGAGCTGTGACGTGTAGGTCAGAGGTCGGGAAGCCGTTTGCAGATCGCTCTCTCTTCAAGGTCACGGGGTCGACCTGTTAGGGTGTCCACGTGTGGGGTTCCAGGTCGCGCTGGACAGACGGACAGGCTCTCCTGACTTGATAAGATAGGACAGAAGAGGACGTGTTGAATGAACAAGGGGTTATATGGTCATGCACACACACTCCCTGTCTCACGCTCTCTCGCTCTCTTGCTCTCTCTCTCTCGCTCCAATGCAAACATCACACAAAGAAAAACACCCACACACACATTTGCAGAGCCTCTCTCTCTCACAGTTTTCCTCTCATTTTCAGTAGAAATTATGGTACACACGCACTTACGCAAGCACGCACGCACGCAGACACACATGTGGAACTTATATGATAGTGGAAATGTTTTGATGAGCAAGCTCTTTGTATTTTGTCCGAAGAAAATAGCATTTTCTGTCACCCAAAAGATCATGTTTAGCTATGTTTGTGTATTTTCATTGAATGCTCAGGTAGAATAATGTTTGATTCGGGTGTGGTGAAGTTAGATCTCTAGGTGTAGGTCGTATTTAGGTGTGAGGGATAAGGGCAGCCACGGTAAAGATAGCTACTAGGAGTTGATCATTACAACGTCCTATCTTTTTTACTTTTCGCATGGTTCATCAAATTACAAACCCATTTCATCATCGCTCACCGTATAACAAGTTGGGCGAGCTTATTGATAAAGTTAGATACATAAGTGTGAGAAAACAAGCAGTTAATGACTGTCTCCCTTCAAAAAAACACAAATGTAATTACCGGAAGCGAGCTTAGCTGGATCCAGCAGCTTAAAAGCGTCTGCGAGGAAGATTCGATTTTACAAGCGACAATCAACGGGTGGGACTCCGCTTTGATCTCGTCTTCGTTCGCTGATGATCAAGCATTTCGGCATTTGTTTCATGCCAAACGTCCTTCTTTGCAGGCACCTTATCTCTGTTCCTCGTCCTGATTGAAACTAGCTGGTAGCCTTATTCATGAATCAGTCAAGACAAAATCAAAAAAGTGACGGAAACCTGAAACCGAAAAACTGCCAGTGTTCAAAGAAATGAAGACTGAACAAAGGAACCCACAACCCTGGAGTCTGCGGAAGGGGGAGGGTCTGAGTTCCCCTACAACACTTATGGCCCCCAGCAAGCTGAAGAAAGAAACCACGTTCTACGAACAACTTGAAACGTGCACAGAATATCGGTTGATCCTTAATTTATATATATATACAGTACACATATTTTGTATCTATATATGATATATCTTTGACCAGCAAATCTTTTCTGATTGCTATGATTCAGTGACCCAGCAGAACAGCATCCAATCAAGAACAACGCAAATTGAAAGTAAAAGATCCCCATTTATTTAACCATGTTCAACGCGAATAAAACCACAAAAAAAACATGTTCCGTAAGCACCTCATACCTGAGGCTCAGTGAGCTACACCGTCAGAATGGGGCGTGTTGACCCGCGTCCACCGGTCCACCTGTACGTCTGTACGTCTGGCCAGCAGACCCAACAGTCCTTGTTCAGAGCTGGAGGCGTTCAAAGGGCCCTGGCGTCAGGCCAGAGTCTGGGCTGTGTGGAAGTGATGAATGTAAGTGAAGCACCCGGGGGCCCTGGGCTGGTGAATCCGCTCCTGGATGAACCGTGATCAGCATCTCTCTCGAAGGCTGGGGCCCCTCTATTAAGAGCCTTAAGAGAAGTGTGTGTGTGTGTGTGTGTGTGTGTGTGTGTGTGTGTGTGTGTGTGTGTGTGTGTGTGTGTGTGTGTGTGTGTGTGTGTGTGTGTGTGTGTGTGTGTGTGTGTGTGTGTGTTGGATCCGTGCACGGGTGTGTTGCTGTGCTTGATGTTTGCATTGGTGAGAGAGACAGAGAGGGGGAGAGGGGGAGAGTGGGGTGAGGATGGGAAAATAAAGTTGCAGGAAGTCGGGTAGATAGAGGGAGGGCGGGAGAGAAAGATATGCTGTGACAGCAGTCAGTGAGTTGTCTACTTCTTGGCTTTGCAGAAGTTTGCGTGTGAGAGAGAGAGAGAGACAGAGAGAGAGAGAGTGGTGACTAGGGTGCTAGACTCCGAGCTGAAAGTCGCTCTAGATAAAAGGCTTCCGCCAGAGCGAGATGACTCGTAAATAGTGAAATAGGACAGAGAATCATACAATCAAACCCATTCATCTATCACATCCTCAATTCAAAAGCCTGCGTCTTTGCGTGTCAGATCTTAAGAGCCGCGGATGCCTGCATGATATTAGCGTTGGACGTATCCCCACGCAGAGCTCCGTGGCCCATATGTCTCTCTCCGCCGCCGCGCACAAACCCTCCGCTTGCTTCGGCTGATGCCTGGCTCCCGCTCTGAGCTCCGGCTCCGAGCGGGGCCAGGCCAGATGTATCGCTCACAGAGAGACAAATGAGCTCTCGCCGCTCGCCGTCTGGTGGAGCCCAGCAGGTCGGACAGACGGGGGTGTTGGAAGCTGACCCGAGCGCTGGCGTCTGTGTTCCTTCCAGCCCCCCAACCAAACTGCTTACTATTCAGCAGTGGCCAGCTGCCACCTGTCTATTTGTCGGCCTGTCTGTCTGTCTCAACGCAAACTTGTACCTTCTGTGTCAAAAATGCGACGCAGTGACCATGAATCTATTCATGATGATACTCGAGTGTGTGAACTTTTTACTCACACGGTCTGCATGGATAAAAAAAGAGTTGTGATGGGGTAGGGGGTCGACCAGGCAGCTGTGGTGGTGTTTGATGACGCACTCCACACATAGGGGGGGGACGGGAATAGACTTTTTATTACGATCAGTGGGTCAACAATGTATCTAGACCAGTGGTGTGCATGCCCTCCCTTCTACTGCCCATGGGCAAAGCAGGTGTTTCAAATCGTCACAAACTGTGTAACGACTTGACGGTAGAAAATACTGAACATATTCTACAGCAGACGATCCATAAAGATGCGCTATTTACTGGTATGATTAGTAAGATGTTTTCCACTCTTACCCAAAGCAGCTTGTAATTATTATGATGATCCCCAACCAAATCCGACAGGCTAACACACTACCTTAATTTAAACCGGTCTTCAAAACCCACCTCTTTAAGATTGCTTTCACCACATATCGTTTCCCTCTCCCCCCTTCCTCCTTTTAACGATTCCTAGTTTAAAGTACCTACTTTAGTTTTATTTGATCCTATTCTATCTTTTTATTTTATTTTATACAGTTACATACGTTCTTATTAAAATTTTTTTATTTTGTGTTGACTCTGGAAAGCTTCTTTGACTATTAAGAAAAGCGCTATATAAGTCTAATGTATAATGATTATTATTATTAAGGAGCAGACAGAGCATCTTGCTCAAGTAGACAGTGGGGTTCGAACCCGGAACCTAGCGCCCTACCCCACATCAGCACCCGGGTCCCTGGGGGATCATGCGCCCACAAACAAGCACACCTGACCTCACAACACCCCCGAAAGAAGCAGACGGATCAGTGCTCCTGATTATCTGGGACGAGAATAAGGGCCTGCTTTACTGTCTTTCTCCTCTGTTGTCACGACGATAGCATTGTCGCTCTGCCGGCGCTATCCGGGGGAAGAATAATGAGCTCTCTGTCTGCGCTCACCTTTCCTCTGTTCTCCGGCTCTTGTTCCCACTCTGCCTCCATGGCCGCCTCCCTCCCTCCCTCCCTCCCTCCCTCCCTCCCTCCCTCCCATCCTTTGGAGGAGAGCTTGTTAGCATTATGGAGATCTTTATTTCACCTGCCTTTTGTGTGTCTATCTCCTCTCTCCTCTTTCTCTTTCGCCTTTTGTCTTTCGCCTTTCTGCCTGCCTGCCTGCCTGCCTGTCTGTCTGTCTGTCTGTGTAATTCTGCTTTGTCTCTTGGCACTCTTTTGTTTTCCTGCGCTTTGGCGTCTCTCTTTCTCTACTTCTCTTCTCTCTATCTAATCATTTAATTTCACACGCACGCACGCACGCACGCACGCACGCACGCACGCACGCACGCACGCACGCACGCACGCACGCACGCACGCACGCACGCACGCACGCACGCACGCACGCACGCACGCACGCACGCACGCACGCACGCACGCACGCCTATACACATACCATCAACACCAGAGAGAGGGAGAGATGCAGAGAGAGAGAGAGATATTTAGAGAAATATTGATCCATTGTCTTAACCGTAGAAGTAAACATATGTCAGCACTCCATTCTCATCCTCCTGAGTCCTTCCTACTCCTATTGGATCATCCTTCAGGGGGAGGGGCCTCGCTGAGTGTGAGGCAGCACCTGAAGTGAACTCACAAATCAACCATCAAGGCTGGGATGAGAAGACTGAGCCTTCAGATGACATAACACAAGGAGTCTCCTAGACCGAGAGAGTGATTCAAATTGACAGACGCACGCGCACACACACACACACACACACACGCGTGCACATACACGCGCATGCACTCGCACACACACATTTATCATTTATTATCGAATGCAAAGATCACAGCTCAATTCGTCTGATGCAATTTACTTCACGCACACACGCGCACACACCCTGCCATCAGACAGGCAGGGACATTTTTTATTCTACTCGACTCAATCTCAGCATCGACGCCAAAAGGAATAAAACCCAGTTTATCCTTTTTTTTTACCCGTCTGGGCTCGGTATCAAACTTTGGTGTTTTCTATCTCCCTGTCTCTCCGTCTCTCTCGTATTGACATAGCTGCCTTTACGATTTACATCAGCAGACTGCGTTAGTGACAGGTTTTCACACACACACACACACACACACACACACACACACACACACACACACACACACACACACACACACACACACACACACACACACACACACACACACACACACACACTTATATAATGGATCTGGCAGTAGGATCGGCCAAATAGAAAGTAATGACTGGCTTTCAATAGGCAGACTGATGAGTCTTGCGCTTTCCGTCGCTTCCACTCTCTCCCTCGCTCTTACGAGAGTTATTGTTTCAGTGCTGACTCGCCCCGCTTCAATCGACTCCCCTCTCCTCCCCCCCGTTCTCGAATAAGCTCTCCCTTTTTCCTTCTTTATTCATCTGTTTTGTTTTATTTAAAACTGCACCTTCATAAAAACACACTCGCAAGCACTCAGACACGCACGCACACATATATACGCACTTACACACACATATACGCACACAGACACAGACACATGCACACACACATTCACACAGATACACACCATTTAGCTTAAGCTTATTGTTAATGATGAGATTATCTATAATGTGTTAGCATAAATGTTTTGCACATATCTGGGTGTCATTCAGCCTGTGCATTTACGTTTGCGTGCAATAATGAGTGTGAGTGTATGTAAAAGTGTCTTTTGCAAAAGTCTGCCTTTGTTCAGATGTGTTTGCATATGAATGCATGTGTGCCTGTGTGTCCTCTCAAAGTGTGTGTGTGCAAAAGTGTATCCGTGTGCAAGGCCTGTGTGTGTGGCCCTGTGTGTGCGTGCATGTGTGTATGCGTGAAAGTGTATACGTGTGCTGGGAGTGTGTGTTTGTCTGTATGTGTGGCCCTGTGTGTGTGTGTGTGTGTGTGTGTGTGTGTGTGTGTGTGTGTGTGTGTGTGTGTGTGTGTGTGTGTATGTCTGGCCCTGTTTGTGTTTGTGGCCCTGTGATGTGTTTGTGTGTGGCCCTGGATGTTGTGTGTGTGTGTGTGTGTGTGTGTGTGTTTTAGTACATCCTTCTCGCTTCTGACTCCTGAACTTTATTTCATTTGGTCCACCATTCTGCAGTCTGGCTAGATGCAGGTTGGACACTACTTATTTATTCATCACCATGAAGCCATTCTCCCCATCAAAACACTATTACGCGCTAAACGCCCAGGGGTTAAATTCCGAAGTGCAGAGCTAGCCCTACGGCTTTCCCCCATCGACGTCCTTGTTTAAACATTGTTTAGCATCATGTACAGCACCGCCGCGGCTAACACTGGGGGTGGAAGGCTGAAACATCAGTGTCCTCCCCTCCTATTTATTTTCGGATCGTTTCACTTTTGTGCCGCGGTCGGGGCGAGTCCCAACGAAACGCTGTTTGTTCGATCTCCAATGCAGTCCAACCCGCAGCCCTCCTTGTGCGAGACGCCCTAATCCCCACCTGCTCCTTAATGGCATGTGTGTGTCACTATAAGGCCCTCACTTACGGAGGCACGATAACGCAAGCGCCTGCTAAGTGATTCAATACGAAACAATAGAAGTCTGTTAAACCCTTAATCTGGGATTAGTGCGTCGGTCGATCTTGTGACTTCTGTGAGATGGAGATGTGAAGATGGAAAGATGGATAAGTGAACAGCGTATAAGCCCAGTCACTAATCAATAGACTTAAGGCAGAGAGCAAATGTCCACGCTCATTATAACTTTACATGAGGGATTGATCAATGCATACCTTTTTTGGGGCACAAACGAAGGAGCGCACACACACACACACACACACACACACACACACACACACACACACACACACAGGTCCAAGACACACACACACACACACACACACACACACACACACACACACACACACACACACACACACACACACACACACACACACACACACACACACACACACACACACACAGGTCCAAGACACACACACACACACACACACACACACACACACACACACACACACACACACACACACACACACACACACACACACACACACACACACACACACAGGTCCAAGACACACACACACACAGGTCCAAGACACACACTACACACAAAGCTATGTATTCCTATCCATCCAAACGCACACAATGGGTGGAAAGATCTGGAAAACAAAAAGTGAACGGCTTGATGGATAAACGAACCAATGCCGTGTTAATTTAGCGGTCGGGATCTGATATATGGCACGGGCTCATATGTCGCCTTTTTACCAAAAGACGATAAGGGAAAAAAAGAACATCATATTTTTTAGCACACTCGGCTGCGCTCCTCTGTTGCCATGGTAACCCGGTGACAGGGATGGCGGAGTGGGTAGGAGGCCCGGGGAAGTCTGGATAAGTCCCTCGGTGTCGCCGAGACAGGGAGGGCAGATAATATATGCCGTTTTTTTTGTCCTTTTGTGGGGGAGTGGGGGGCTGAGAATGACCCCCTGGGAAGTACTTCTTAATACCTCTCATTCCGCTCGTGTGTGTCTGAGTTTGTGTGTGTGTGTGTGTGTGTTTGAGTGTTTGTGTGTGTGTGTGTGTCTCTTTAAGCAGAGATTGTGACGTGTGTGTTTGTACTGGTTCATATTTTTTGTTGGGGGGGGGGGGGGGGGGGGGGTGGTTTGGGGCAAGCTGAGGATGTTGTAGCGTCCACGGTGTTCAGAAGATGCTGGTTTACATCCCCAATGTCTGCGGTGATCCCGAAATGGATTGAGTCCTTCAGCAAGGAGACCTTTGACATGTACCTCAACCAAATCCCCCTGACTCACTTTGGATGAAAGAGTTCACTAATGGCCTGAATAGTAAATAGCTCTGTGTGTGTGTGTGTGTGTGTGTGTGTGTGTGTGTGTGTGTGTGTGTGTGTGTGCGTGTGCGCGTGTACATGTGTGGGATGAACAGCTTCCGGCCAGCCTATCAGTGATGTTAATGTGTGCAGAGTGAACAGACGTGATTGTATTGACCCTATTTAACCCTGCCCTGGCCAGGTCAAATGGAAGAGCATTATCGCTGCCAGGGTGAAGGGTTCGATTCCCACTGGAGGTTTCCCGTCCATGGTAAAGGCGTATCAACAACAATCTTGCTTGCAAACTTCGTATTTTACAATGTGCTGTCTCAGTGTGTCTTCTTTACTCTTTCATTTTATTTAATTTCCATTTCCATTCTCACTTTTTAATAATGCTAACCTGTATTAGCCCCTTAGGGACAAGGTTTGTTGATTGGTTAGTGCTTAAAACACTATGATGCAAACATCAGATGACTGTCTCCAGCTCATCTATGTTTTTGTATCTGTCTCCCTTCAAGAGAGAAAAGAAAACACTGACAGAATTTCTAAAGGAAAAAACAGATCGGAAGAACCCTAAATCACTTCTATGTATTTAATTGTATTTTCTTGAGGTTGTCTGTTGCCAACAGAGGGCTGCCAAAGCACCAGCGTGGCTTGACTCTAGTTTAAGGTAATCCCTCGATTCACCCGCGAATGAAAACCGTGTTACAGCACATTTTCGGGTTACGTAGGCGTGTTCCACTTTCAGCCTGCCTGAATGCTGTTTTTGCATTTTCATGATTGTTTACTGTATTCCTAAACCCTGAGAATCAGCAAGCAATGCTCGAAATGCAACACATTCCTGTTGTTTTGTTTGGATTAAGTTTGGTAACAAAGCACCACAAAGCCTTTCTCACTCCTCACTCCTCATATAACACACAACTTCACCACCGGCAACAAAAGTCTGCTCATTAATATTCATGAGTACATTATGTCCTTAACCGGGACAGGGCGAGCGGCCAATCACGTGCCTCGGGTTGGCCCGAAACGACCCAAATCGATCATGACATGAGCTGAATCCAATGATGAGCTCTTTCTCCACTAATGATAAAGGTGACATTCGATTGGTTACTCTGCCCTGGGGGACGACTGTAAAAATGTAATCTCTACTCTGATTGGCCCTCTCTGCCAACGGTCCGGTCTGGAGAAGGTTTTCCTTGAAAGAATTAATGCTAAATTACGCTTTTGTGTGGAATCGTTTTTTGGCAACGAGTTAAGTGACATCTGAAGATGTTAAAAGTTGAGATAGTGATGGTGATGTGTGCACTAATGAATACATTTGAAAACCTCCTTGAGTCTTAGACTAATGTACATATTAGTTTTCCATCTCCTGAAACAATCTCCACGCAACAGTATAGCAGACGATTATATTCCCTCTGTCTATGGTCTTGCCAGGAGACCTGGTTAGCATAAACGATCTATCATAGTTTTAGTGGAATCGTTTTTGGCGACAAATGAAGTGACTTATGATGAGCTTTAAATTGAACACAGTGATGTTGATTTTGCGATACAAATGAATACATATGAGAGATCCTCCTCTTCTATCAAACATCAATCGGTGGTCGGAAACAACAGACCATGGCGTAATGGGTGGACTGACTTTTACCCAACTGGGGCACACATTTGTTTTGTGTTGTTCTAGAACAGTCAAGATCCACTCATCAATGTATTACTGTACTCACAACCACATAGGGACCCACGTGAGTGATGCAGTGGAATCATTGGCAGCAGAAGAAGTTATGTTGATTAGATTTGGGTGTTAAATAACCCCCCAACAGAAGAGTTGAAGAGGGGAATAACGAGCCCGTTGGAAGGAGCCAACCAGGTGAGAGAGTCCATTTCAATTTCACGCCGACTTTAGGTTCAGCCAAAGTGGGAAACGGTTCCGCTTTTTTAATGCAGCTTCACAAATCCCTGCCAAGGAAAATATACAGACATATAAGTTTGCCATCCAGTGCAATGAGCTCCAGGCAATAGCACATCTGACGAATATAATTTCCTTCCCCCTCATCCAGGGACCGAATGAGCCCATAGCACAGGAGTTTCTTCCCCCGCCAAGAGGCTTGTTTCTGGGGTTAGGCAGCCAGCCGGCCGCACTCTGCTCCAGCCAGACTGTCCGCAGGGTAGATTCAGTCAATCTCGCATCGCTTGCCTGCTCTCTCTCTCCTTCTCCTCTCTCCTCTCTCTTTCTTGTCTCTCCTGTCTCCTCTCTCCCATCGCCTCTCGTCTCTCTTGTCTTCTCTCTTGTCTCTCTTCTCTTCTCTCTCCTCTCTCCTCTTGTCTCTCTTCTCTTCTCTCTCCTCTCTGCTCTTGTCTCTCCTCTTCTCTCTCCTCTCTCCTCTTGTCTCTCTTCTCTTCTCTCTCCTCTTTCCTCTTGTCTCTCTTCTCTTCTCTCTCCTCTCTCCTCTTGTCTCTCTTCTCTCTCCTCTTTCCTCTTGTCTCTCTTCTCTTCTCTCTCCTCTCTCCTCTTGTCTCTCTTCTCTTCTCTCTCCTCTCTGCTCTTGTCTCTCTTCTCTTCTCTCTCCTCTCTCCTCTTGTCTCTCTTCTCTTCTCTCTCCTCTTTCCTCTTGTCTCTCTTCTCTCCTCTCTCCCATCGCCTCTTGTCTCTCTTCTCTTCTCTCTCCTCTCTCCTCTTGTCTCTCTTCTCTTCTCTCTCCTCTCTCCTCTTGTCTCTCTTCTCTTCTCTCTCCTCTCTGCTCTTGTCTCTCTTCTCTTCTCTCTGCTCTTGTCTCTCTCCTCTTGTCTCTCTTCTCTTCTCTCTCCTCTCTCCTCTTGTCTCTCTTCTCTTCTCTCTCCTCTCTTCTCTTCTCTCTCCTCTCTTCTCTGTCTTCGCTCTGCTCTCGTCTCTCCTCTTGTCTCTCTCCTCCCGTCTCTTGTCTCCCCTCTTTCCTTTTTCCTCCCGTGTGCGGGTTGCGCGCACACACACGCGTGCGCGCAAACGTGTCCACTTCGATACACGTTTGTGTGTCAATGGCGTGCGCTTCGTGTGCGCTCTAGTCGTCGTCCGCCCTTGAGTGATGTGTGTGTTATGGAGCCGTGCTACGTTTTTTTGGCGGATCGGATGCGACCACCTTCAACCCAGGTCAAACCCACATCTGCCACCCTCGCAGCTCCAATTTCACCGCTCGCGTGGTGTGGCGCTGGACTCTTTCATGGCTCCAGTGGGAGGGCCACTCAGACCTGTTCCCCTCCCCAGCCAGGGCTGCTACTCTTTCAGTCCTGCACGTCGTCCGTTGCGGCAGCCGGGAGTAGAAAAGCCCGGAAGATGAAACGGTTCGGAAAGGCGGAAAATGACACAGATGCGAGGCAACATGCCGGTTGTGTGTGTGTGTGTGTGTGTGTGTGTGTGTGTGTGTGTGTGTGTGTGTGTGTGTGTGTGTGTGTGTGTGTGTGTGTGTGTGTCCTGATTAGCTGTGTATATATTTAGTTGGGAAAAAAAAGAAAGTCCCCTTGAGATATAAAGGCACGCCCACGTTCTACACAACCATACACATGGACAGCCGCAGCCCCACAGACACACACACACACACACACACACACACACACACACACACACACACCTTAGGATAGCTTCCATACCGCAAGCCTGTTCCAGGACAGGTAAAGGTGGAGAGTGATGCGCACACACACACACACACACACACACACACACACACACACACACACACACACACACACACACACACACACACACACACACACACACACACACACACACACACACACACACACACATTGTAAGGCTAATACTGGCCTCAAGAAATTGTCTGTGAACCTGCAAACTAAATGAAAGGTGTATCCCCCAGGCAGTGTGTGTGTGTGTGTGTGTGTGTGTGTGTGCGCCTTGCTGTGCGTGGCGGGATGGCCTTAAGCCCCGTGTTCCTCCAGAGTCACTCTGAGGACAAAAATCCTCCGGCTTTGCAGAGTGACACACTCTTGCACATACCGATACAACACACACACACACACACACACACACACACACGCAGATCCACACACACACCAACACACATGTACACACACGCACACACGGCAGGCGCATATACTGCAGACCCTGCTCACAAACACAGATGTGCTTGCACCTACATAGACGTGTCTCCCTTTTCCCCGTTGGTTCTCTATCCCAAACAATCCGCGATACACCTGTGTTTTTTTTGTCATTGTTATTGCAATGTCCTCCTCTCTCTCTCTCTTTGTCTCTCTATCGACAGACGCAGCTGCATTGTGCTGTCCTTTTCTCTCCGTAATGTGTTGTTGGCGTAGTACTTGAGTCTGTTTCTGTTTTTTTTTCGCCGCTGTTTATTCTCCTCTGCTGCAAAGTGTTTTCCTTACTCCCCTGATGATGTTATTACCGTGTTTTCCCGCTATCCCCTCGCGATTGTCTCTCTATCTTTATCTCTCTCTCCCTATATATTTATCTCTCTCCGCCTATCGCTTGGTCTCTCTCCCTCTATCACTAGGTCGCTCTCGCTCTCTCTCTCTGCCTCTCTCTGTCTCTCTCTGTCTCTCTCTCTTTCTGCCTCTCTCTCTCTCTCTCCATCCTGCTGTGCTCATCGTGACCTTTAAGTCTGCAGTGTATCATCGTAAAACCAAACCTTTTCGTACGAAAAATGAGATGCAGATGACACAAACACACTCACACACGTACAACCTTGAAGCGTATCTGTCGCATTGTTTCTAGTGTGTTCTATCTGTTTGTGCCAATGTCGATGTCGTCCATGTCATATTTCAGATAAATGTGCTGGAATCGGGCCGATACTTAAACATGGCCTCCAGAAGATATGAACTGAGTGTTTTCTGTGTTGGTGTTACAGTCCTTTAATGTGCAAATCCAAATGTAAATTTCGTCATTTGATATGATAATGTGTTCTATGGGAGTTCCAATGAGACCCTTACAAGCCAGATGAAAACAAAATATGTATAGATGTATAAATATTTAAATATACCATGAACTGTCATATTATTTTCTATATTGGCAGGCAGAGGATCTCTCCATAATAACATTTTGTATTCCAGAAGGTTCTGTTGCCTGTTTGTTATTTTATTGCATTTTATCTAAGATATATCAGATAGAATGTGTAGATGGGAATATGGCCGTCTCCTCTTTTAACCACTGACTTGAGTGCCTGTTCTATTAAAAATAACTCAGAATATCGCAAGTGGAATCATAGAGGAAATCAATGTTAAATCATTTCTCAATCACCCACAGCTTGCCACCCTGGTCTATCACTTCTTTTCGAGCTTTCTCTCGCATATTCACAATAACTATTAAAAAACATTTTAACACCAACAATAATAACAGTGCCATCTCGCCGGTGCAGCTGAAGGGATCTTTATGAGTCATAAGCGCCACTCGCTGCTCCCTTTGTGTGTGGGTGTGGGTGTGGGTGTGTCTATTTCTGTGTGTGTGTGTGTGTGTGTGTGTGTGTGTGTGTGTGTGTGTGTGTGTGTGTGTGTGTGTGTGTGTGTGTGTGTGTGTGTGTGTGTGTGTGTGTGTGTGTGTGTGTGTGTGTGTGTTTCTGTGTGTGTGCATATGTGTGTGTCTGAGTATGTGTGTCTGCGTGTGTGTGTGTGTGTGTGTGTGTGTGTGTGCATGAGTGTGTATGTGTGTGTGTGTGTGTGTGCTTAGGTGCACGGCCATGTTTATCAGCAGTGTTGGAGCGCAACACGCTTGTGAACGCTCGCCGTGTGCACGGTGTCTTCTGATTGGCTTAATGTCCTCACAGCTGCCACGGTCTCCATTCTTCCCCGTTTGTTGTTCTCTGTACCTTTGTTTTTGTTTTGCCCTAATCTTTTGCTTACTTGTGTTCCTTCTCTGTGTCTCTGGTTGCGCTTTGTTTGACAAACTCTTCAAATCGGTATCATTTAGATCGATCCAAGATGTGTGCCTGTAATTGCAACAGCAACAGACTTGTCATATAACATTTTAATTGTCGATAATATATTTTATTATATTCCTTAGATAGCTAGCTAGTGAGTAGTGAGCAGCCTAGATTTAAAGTATCTCTTGCCACACTTTTTAAAGTATCTCTTTCCACACCAGTTGTAAAAGAGAGCCTGGAGAAAGAGACTCACAGTTTGGGCGGGCAAATTGGGGGGGAACCCTTGAGCAATGATTGGTTGGATTGGTTCAAAGGGTGGAAAGGGAACCTCAATGGACCAATGGTTGGCTCAAGACACAAAAATCATGAAAAAAATGGAAATGAGAAAAACAACATATTGGGTTGACACGCTATAGTGGATTTGTCAGTTGGGTTATTCAATAACTATACACGGATACATGGATTGAAACAAATTTAGACGTTGGTCGTTTGCGGGTCACGTGATACCCATGTCGAACGTACAATGTGACACATACAATTGAGGGCAGTAAGTGAACTGGAGAATGTCAAGCAGCACTACTCTGTAATGGAAACCACATTTTCAAAAAAATAATCTTGATTCATCAAAGGATTTGAGCGATTTACCCTCTATCGAGTCAGTAGACATGGTCAATATGTGGCCTACTGTTGAACTGGCTCTACATGAGGGATCCAATGAATGGTGAGAGCAGATGCAGCCACAAAAGGATGAACGTTATAGTTTAGGGACCGCAGTTTCGATGTTCTTCCAACTAAATGTATTATTCCCTTTATTCTTGTTCATATTCTGTAATTGTCTCGCTCTCTCGAATGCCTACCTTGGTTCGTGGTTGTTTTGTTATTATTGCTATTATTGCAATGTTGTTCAATTTTCACGCTGAGAGAGAGAGAGAGAGAGAGAGAGAGAGAGAGAGAGAGAGAGAGAGAGAGAGAGAGAGAGAGAGAGAGAGAGAGAGAGAGAGAGAGAGAGAGAGAGAGAGAGAGAGAGAGAGAGAGAGAGAGAGAGAGAGAGAGAGAGAGAGAGAGAGAGAGAGCTCTTGAATCAAATTACTGCAGTTGATTGACTACAGTTCCGTTGCCGTGACGGCCATAATAAAATGGAGGGTGTTTCCGCCGGCCCCCAGACAGGTGCCCCTGCCGAGCGGAACACCTGATGGGACCGTTACCACGGCTACGACTGACACCATGCCCCATGGGGCCGTGTGCGTAAGACGTGACGACTTCATGCACGAATAACTCTGAATACGTGCAATACGTACATTTGTCTCTGTGTGTGTGTGTATCTGTCTGTGTCTGTGTGTGTATGTGTGTTTTTCTGTGTCTGTGTGTGTCTGTGTGTGTCTGTGTGTGTCTTTTCACGCTGTATATCTGAGTGCCTGTGTCTTTGGATGGGTGTGTGTCTCCGTGTGTGTCTCGGTGTCTGTGTCTGTTTCTTTATCTGTGTGTGTCTGTGTGTGTGTGTGTGTGTGTCTGTGTGTGTCAGTAGGGCGCAAAGAATATTCACACACCAGGGTCATTCCCAATTTTGCCCGCCGCTGACTGTGAGACCCCCCCCTGCCCTCCATCTCATGTTCCCCATCTGGCGCGACATCGCCTGCCAACACCCTCTTAGGTAGACTGCTGGTTCGCCACTGAGTCTGTTCGTTAGGACCTCGGCGGTAGAGTGTTTACATCAGAGCCAGCCTTGTCGTCACCGTGGGGTGAACACGCCTCCACGGGGCCTCTGATACCATACACTACATCTGTGTGGTATCGGCTTTGAAGCTGCAATCACGCGCGCACGCACACACATGATCGCGCGCGTGCGCGGGCAAGCATGCACGCTCACATGCACCCGCACACTCACTCACTGCTGGCCTCATTAAAAATATACTGTAGCCTGAAACTCATTAATTGTGAACTCTCTCTCTCTCTGGCTCTCTCTCTCTCTTTCCTTCAACTCTTATATATTTTTGACTTCCTACAGCACTTTTATGGGGATAATGTGCATTTTTCCCATGTTCGTAAAGCGTACATTTAACAGGTCTAGTTATGGCACCGTTATTTGAGGTGCAACTGTGAATTCTCCCTCTGGAATATTGACAAGAGTTGGAAGGTATATTTTCTTAATGAATTGGTTGGCTGTCAAGGAATTGCGGTGTGTGTGTGTGTGTGTGTGTGTGAGTGTGCGTGTGAGATAGAGAGAGATAGAGAGAGAAAGAAATGGACGCCTCAAGTCTCAAGAAGCAGTGTTCTGTTTAATTGAGTATGCTAAAACCATCCGTATGCTGTGTGTGTGTGTGTGTGGGTGTACAAAGTGAAAGTGATGGCGTGGGAGTTCTATAGATTGAGGCGAGAGAGAGGTAACGGATGTAGGTCTGTAGGTGCTTTGATTAATTAATTAGTTTCTCAAACGCCCTGTTTTGTCAGATATTCCTCGTCAAGGACATAACTGGAATCGCGTGTGTCTACGATACGACTCCGATCACCCCACTACTGTGTTTTGGTATCATTAATAACCGTGGTCCTTTTATGCGACATGCAATTATCATTTCAAAACTGTAATTCTTATGGGAAGGAAAACGGTGTGTGTGTGTGTGTGAGCACGCCCACGCACACACAGACAGGTGAGCTACAACAAAGCGTTGAGAAGAAATGAAGGATGACAGAAGAAGAGAGGAATGGGAACAGAGAGACAGGCATAGAGAGATGGGGAATGGTAATTCCATTGCTTTGATGCTTTTATTGTTTCTCACTCGGTTGTTGTTTTACTATTATTGCTTTGGCAATATGGTTAAAATTTCGTGCCAATAAAGCATTTCGAGAGAGAGAGAGAGAGAGAGAGAGAGAGAGAG